>NC_083346.1:44645936-44941565 GCF_019175385.1 Lycium barbarum | reverse complement strand
TGAGACATACATAGCTAAAGGAAAAAAATTAAGAAGGACTAAAGAGAAAATGATAGTAGCCCGAATTTTGCTATTTAGTCTATTTTTCTCTTCTTTTTCAACAAAAGCCTCTCAAGGGTTGCTCCTAGGGTTCCTTATGGAAGAAAAACCATTGACCCCAAGAAAAAGAAACCCTTCTAATTTCCTTCCTACCATTCCCTACGAACATTATCGCTCATGGATTCAGATGAAGGCTAAGAAGACGAGCAATTCTTGGAGAATCAAATATCTGTTCGTCAAAGAGGTAGGGTATGGTTTACTTTAGTTAGACTTTGATTAGCGAATCGTATATACTTTTAGAGTTGACAGGAGAATGTATGATTAGGTCTTAGGACATGGAGTTGGATGGACATACTTTTTAATGTGACTAAATGATTGATTATAAATGATGGATAAGGTAATAATGGGTTATATTTAATAGAAAGTGTTGTTATCATTGAGGGGTTACACCGTGTTTACTTTATGCAACCCTAGAAGAGGGTGATTTTCGTCTGTATACCCGATTGTGTTGAATAGTCATATGGTTGTTGTTCTTCAAAATTAAGAGGTTTGCATTGAAAGAATTATATTGAGTTGTGACATATCACATCGTTGCATTGCATTGCATGGTTTATGCGGAAATACATGTAGCAGGCAAGGCTGAGTGTGGGCATTGTGTTATCTGGCCTTATGGCCGTTGGGTTGAAAATGTGAAATATATATATATATATATATATGTAATTTGGATCCGCATCCGAGGTTCGTTCAGAAGCGGAGGTTCGTGCTCGGGTCCGAGGAGTGAATCCGGAATGAGTGGTACATGGACGCCATGGGTCCCCTGCAGGTTTGTGCCCCGTATTGCATTATGCATTGCAATACATCTCAAAAATCTATGTATGCAGACGTGCACTACTGTCGTAAATATTGCTTATTCATTTCATATTTGTAGTTGAGATTCTGGTTGGGCAGAGGTTTACACAAGATAAGTGTAGTGTTGGATGTCCGATACTGATTTATTTTCCTAGATACAATGTATTATACAAGTAATGTGAGTAGGTGAACTTTACTAACCAAAAGGGTAGAAGTTATAATACACGATGACCGTGTTACACCTCGCACTTCCAGAGCATGAGCATGCTATGTACTTCACCATATTAATGAAGTATCGGAGACGTCCCATGAAGTTTTGGAAGGTACAAGCCATGAGAAGTACGTAACAATGAAGTAAAGGATGAATTACGATCTTGTAAGTTTTAACCGGGAAAGACAACCTTGGAATCAAAGGACATGACTATTATCATGTATGATTAATGATAAATATCATGTATGGAGAGTGTTGGAAGATTCCGGGACAAAGCAAATTGAAGAAAATAAGTTTGTCGAAAATTTTGAAAAAAGTTGGCAGAATTTTGGGTCAACTTTGGAGGGTAATATCTCCAGGTATATTATGAGTTTAAGGTGTTTCAAAAGCCTAAAATGAAGTTCGTTGAGTCTAGTTTCCATCGCAACAAACCGCTCGTCAAAACAACATCGGAGTAGGGAGTTATGGCCATTTTAAGATAACCCATCCAAGCTGCCAAATAACTTCCGCGGGTCCCACTTGGGAAAGGTCGGTGGAACCGACTTATAAGGGGTATAAAAACCCCCATCAACCCCATTTTTTCATAACTCTAAACACTCATGAGTCCTAGAAACTTCCTAACACATGCCCCATACATTTATGGCCCATTAAATCAAGAATTTAACAAGATTACACCAAACTAGTCCATGAAAGGTGATTGTTCTTGCTTCTACTTGATGTTGTGGGTGAGTTTGGTCTTGAAGAAAGTTGGTGTGGCTAAAAGTTCTTCAAGTACAAGGTATGTTTCTTCATCCTATCTCTTATGTTGAGTTGATTTAAAGGTTTATCAAGTCTTAAAAGTGAAAATAGCTATGGAGGAAAGGTCATAAAGTGTTGTGTTGTAGTTGTAGAATTTATGGACTGTTTTGAGCATGTTGTGGTTGTGTGGTTGGGCTGATTTCGATGTATATGGATAGTATCTAATGTTGTTGGTGTGTTGAAATTATGCTCCTTGATTGGGAATAAAGGAAGTGTATATTATTGTTGTATGTTGAAAAACATCGTGTGGGATGCTTTATGGAATATTTTGGTATTGATGATGATGTTGTTGATATTAGTATTGCTATTGTTGTTGTTTTGTTGGTATTGTGATTTCGGGCAAGGGATATAAACAGGGGAGATGCTACCCCGAATTTCGGCAGATTCTAAAGGGGTTTAATTTGAAGGCTTAAGATAAGCATATGACGATCAGCCTAACAACAATATGAATTCTCTTGAATGTAGATTTACAAGCTTGGGAGGATAAGCGTTACATAGTTTAAAGTTAAGGCAACTGAAAAGATATGTTAGGCTAAACCCTTTTTTTCTAAAGGCATGATTCCTATGTTATGAAACCATACATTTTTTCCATAACATCTTTATTCCCAAAAAGCTAGAAGTTCATGATTCTCAAAGTTCTTACGATGCCAAAGATAGATGTTTTCTACGATGATAAAAATGATGATGATGATGATGATCCCATTCTAGAAATTCCAAAGCTTATGAATTTTAATGCTATTATGATAGTATTGAGCTTATTTCAGGATTTTCTCGATTTTATTCATTGTTGTTGATCTCACCTTATAATAATTGTTCCTTCCAGGTGAGATATGGCGATGATGATTGTTCCATAATATAGATCGGGAGGTTGCCGACCTTACGTCACTCCACTAAAGTAGTAGCTTTTATTTGAACTCTGATGAATGCTATGAGTATAATATATGTATATGGCTATTTTGTGATATTACCGAATTCTGTTCTTTCATTTTGCTTATGCATTGCACTCATTCTCATTCTTCATGTACATATATAAGGCACAGTTGACAGAGGGTGAAGCTATGGCCTATGTTGTGGTGTTTATGTGTATATATATATAAGGTACAGTTGACAGGGGGTGAAGCTATGGCCTATGTTGTGGCGTTCATGTACATATATAAGGCACATTTGATAGGGGGTGAAGATGTGGCCTATATTATGGCGTTTCTATATATATATATGTTTCCTGTTATACAGTCATGCAAATTCATCCATATTCACCGACTCATTGGCATGTCTCAGATAGTTTTCCACGATTCTTATGTACATGCTGACCTTATGCCTTATATACTCAGTACATTATTCGTACTGACATGCTTTCCTGTGGACGCTTCATTCATGCCCGCAGGTAGACAGGTAGAAGGACCAGACCCTTAGGAGCTTCATCAGTGGAGTTTCAAAAGCGCTCCTGTTGCTTCAGAGCTGCAGATTATTGATACTACTCTTGTGTACATATATTTGGGCATGGCGGTGTCCTGCCCCATCTTCCTGGATTCATGTATTCTATGTAGAGGCTCGTAGACAAATATGTGTAGCTAGAAGTCTTGTATCGTTATCAGTTCATATTGTTGCATAATGTTTTAGTAGCCTTGTCGGCTGGTGATGATGACATAATTGTTGAAGATTGTATAGAGATGTGTTGTTTTGTTATGATATATGTCCTTACAAATTATTATATTCATGAGCTATCTTTATGTCCACCCAGAAATGTTTATGAGATGTATGTTTAGAGGTGCTCGGTGTGTTAGCTTCGGGTGCCCGTTATGGCCCTCTGGTTGGATCGTGACAAAAGTGGTATCAGAGCAGTTCGTCCTAGGGAGTGTCTACGAGTCGTGTCCAGTTGAGTCTTGTTTATGGGTGTGAAGCGCGCCACACTTATAAACAAGAGGCTGCAGGGCATTTAGGAATGATTGACCTTTCTTTCTCATCTTAGATCGTGCCGTAGAGCTAAATTGTAGGATATGATGTCCCTCATGCTAATCCTAAATGTTTTGTTTATGGATAAGTAGTTGATTATGCCGCTATGAAATAATTGATGAGAATTGAAGTTGTTACTCCGAAAGGTATGTTTCTTGCTTCATTGAGATTAATAGGCTTTGATATAAGAACTCGAGCTAGATGTTACGGGTATTTGTGATCGCCATGTGAGGCATTGGATGTGTTTTCTGGGCTGTGTGCAGGAATGAGGCAGTAAGAAGTATAAAGGAAACTTTGCCAAAATTTTTACAAATTGAATTGTTTGAATGTCTATGCTAGAGAGAAAGAATGAAGGGAAAATGTGACAATCGGATGTTTGGTAAGTCATGATTGAATGAACCATTATGAGACGCTTTCAAAGAGAAGTTTTAGAATGATTTTAATTTAAGGGAAGAACCCTGGAGGGGAAAAATGATTAGTGATTAAAGGAACTGGAATGAGTTGCATTCGAGATTTCAGAGGATTGAGATTTATTGAAGATACAGAGAAAGTTGGCACTAAGAATTCAAATACAGTACTACGATTTATAGATTGGTGAGTAACAAATAACGAAGAGATATTGATAAGGGAAAGGAAGTTAACGAGTAAGGGAAAGTTTTACTCTAGAAGTTTATATATATGTACATAAGATCAGGACGGGTTAATGACAGGCTCTCAGACTCATTTTATCGAACTTTCCTATATGAAGTGAGTTTACATTGGGATTTAGAAGTCACCAGTCTGTCACGACCAGACTAGGGGGCCACGACGAGCACCCGGTGCTACCCCACCCGGGCACCCCGTTATCATGCATATCATAACATCTAGGTGAACCATAATTCATTTCATGCATTTTAAATCATTAATCAAGCTAGTCCCATTGGACGATCATCATCAATTAACATATCATGGGCATCTATGCCATGTCAAATATACAAGGCCGACGAGGCCAACAAAAGATATACAAAACATAGGCCGACATGGCCAAACATCTCTACCCACATACACATGACTACGAGCCTCTAAGAGTATGACATATCATGAGCGGGACAGGACCCCGCTGTGCCCATAGTTATATACACAAAAGAATGAGTACCCAAAAGATATGGCTCCGAAGGAAATGGAGCTCTCTATGAAATCTTCAAATAGGCAGCTATGGGTCAAGTCTGTCTCCCTGTGCACCTGCGGGCATGACGCAGCGTCCACAAACAAAAGGACGTCAGTACGAAGAATGTACTGAGTATGTAAAGCATGATTAACATTGATATATAACATAATGAACAATATATGGAATAGCATAGGAGGGGAGAAAATAATATCATCATCATCATGTCGCTTACTTACTCACATCGTCATTCGTATTCTTATACATAGTCTCATCACATTCTTTTACATAATATATATACATACATAATCATTTCGTATACATGGCATTTACATAGCTTACCCGACCTCATTGGATCAGTATTTCATATACATACTTGGCCAACCAAGGCTCAATGTTACTCATACCTGGCCCTACCAAGGCTTCAGGGTTATCCGTACCATCTGCAGATGTGTGCGCGCGTTTCGAAATCGTATACATATTCTATACATATTCATACCCATATATTCTACCCGGCGTTATAAGCTCGGGGTTTCATTATAGCCCTTCAGGGGCACGTATGAGCATAACAGCCCGTAGGCACTCTTAGCATCATTATTATCACCTTCATCATTACTATCATTATCGTTATTGTTACTTCTATATCGTAGTCCTACTCGTCACCTGAGGTGCGTAGCGCATTCGTAGTACCAATCAAGGATAGTGAGCTTATGAGCTCGGAATGTGAAACATTTGTAGTCAACATGCTCATATAGAGGGATTAGGAGTTTTTGCCAAAGAACTATGCCTTATGAAAGAAGGGTTAGCCTTACATACCTCTTTGTCGAATTATTCTACACTTGCACGTACTCCTTCGATGCTCACGTTTTTACCTTCATTAAGGCCATACTATCATTAGTATCGATAACTAGTGCACATGGCTAGAACTAGAGAAAATTGGACAGCATCTTCTTTATCTATACAACATTTGTCCATATCATAATTCAACCCCAAACGTCAACAACACATTTATAATATCATTTCCATGGCCATTAATCATCTACATTATCCACATTCTCAATTCACTTCCATTTGTCCCTATTTAGGGTCACAACACCCAACTTCGTTCATCCATATACAATGTTTATTTCATGATCTTAACGTCATTTATAACACACTCATATCACAATACAACAACAATCATGATTCAATTCAAACTATGTCTCAAAAATGTCACTATTCATCATTCATGTCCTAGTGGACCATGTTTTCTACAATCCATGCATTTTAATTCTCCCATACCGTAAACATCATATAAAAATCATGAATCTTACCTTAGAAGTTGTAGGGACAAGCTTTTGTTGATAATACTCCACTTTGAGTAAAACCCTAGTCTTTCTCCATTTGGGTTTCTTGACTTTAGATGATCCTTGATGGGTTTCTACCTTGGATTTACTTGTTTAATGTGGTTGATGGATTAATACCCTTGAAAACTTGTACAAAAGTTGTAGAGAGATGTTTTAGAGAGAGAGAGGAAATGTGGAAATGATTTTCATGAACTTGGTCTTTATTTATTAAATCATCACTGAACTGCCGGGTTCCATTATACGGTCCATTATACGGTCCGTATAATGGTTATACGGTCCGTATAATAGACCGTGAAATGGGTCTGCCCAGCACCCCTTCACTGTGACTACTTGACGGTCCGTTATACGGTCCGTAAAACAGTTTTACGGTCCGTATAACTGACCGTAAAACGTTACTAGTGAGCAACCTTTCACTGTGACCATTCGACGGTTCGTTATACGGTCCTTATAAATTTTATACGGTCCGTATAAATTTTATACGGTCCGTATAACTGACCGTAAAATTCCACCAGCAACCAACCTTCACTGTGATGGTTTTACGGTCCACTATACGGTCCGTATAACATTATACGGTCCGTATAATGAGCCGTAGAACTCATCAGTCACTGAACTTAGTTTCGCCACTTCGTTTGATCTCCGATCCTCATGGAACCTTCTTAACACTTGTTTAACACTTCAATACTAATCTAAGGGACGTTATAACTCTTTCCCAAAATGCCCTTAAGTCATCATTAACCCGATACTCGTATTTCGCTAGTTCATTCACTTGCGTACCAACGGAAGATTTTTCCGAGGTGTAACATTCTCCCCCCCTTAAGAACATTCGTCCTCCAATGTCGAGAACACCCGGGATTTTATAAAAATTTCACCAGAGTTTCCCCTATAACATGGCACTAACAACCTGTCACAACAACCCATAATATCGATGCCACACAGGGCCACATCATAACAACATGAAAATTTTTGGCCACACACGACCCATAAGCATAAAAGGAAAACATCCATACCTTATGATTTTGACGTCTCATCTTGGACTTCTCCCAAGGGCTGAAATAAATGCGGGTACTTGGATTGCATATTTTCTTCCGCTTCCCATGTCATTTCCTCTCGATTATTATTTTTCCACAAAACTTTAACTGAGGCCACTTCTTTGTTTCTAAGCCTCCGTACTTGCCTATCTAATATGGCAATGGGTATTTCATCATAACTTAACTTTTCTGTCACTTGAATATCATTCACTGGGACGAACCTCGTAGGATCTCCAACACACTTCCGAAGCATCGAGACATGGAAAACCGGGTGAACTGACTCCAAGTCTGGAGGTAAGTCTAATTCATAGGCCACTTTGCCTATCTTTCGCACAATTTCATAAGGCCCTATATACCGGGGACTAAGCTTCCCCTTTTTGCCAAATCTCATAACGCCCTTCATCGGCGACACTTTCAAAAACACCCAATCCTTAACTTGAAAACTCTATGTCCCTTCGACGATTATCTGCATAAGACTTTTGACGACTTTGAGCCGCCAACAACCGATCTCGTATGAGCTTGACTTTCTCTATGGCTTGTTGGACCAAATCGGGCCCCATTAACTTGGCCTCTCCCGTTTCAAACCACCAATCGGGGATCTACACTTTCGCCCATATAAAGCTTCATATGGTGCCATTAGGATGCTGGAGTGATAACTATTATTGTAAGCAAACTCAATGAGTGGCAAATGGTCATCCCAATTTCCCCCAAAATCTATCATGCATGCCCGTAACATATCTTCAAGAGTCTGGATGGTGCGTTCAGCTTGCCCATCGGTCTGTGGGTGAAATGCCGTGCTAAGGCGCACTTGGGTCCCTAGACCCCCTTGAAAGGACTCCCAAAATTTGGCCGTAAACTGAGTTCCTCTATCGGAGATAATAGACACTGGGACACTATGGAGTCTCACTATTTCTTTAACATAAAGCCTTGTATAATCTTCTGCCACATAGGTCGTCCTGACCGGTAAGAAATGAGCTGATTTAGTGAGTCTATCCACAATCACCCATATGGAATCATACTTGCGTCGAGAACGAGGTAGCCCTGTAATGAAATCCATATTAATCACTTCCCACTTCCAAGTTGGGATTTCTATAGCTTGCAATAAGCCACCCGACTTTTGGTGTTCTATTTTTACTTGTTGCCAATTGGAACATTGGGCTACAAACTCCGCTACATCTTTCTTCATCCCATTCCACCAATATATAGACTTAAGATCATGATACATCTTCGTCGTTCCAGGGTGAACGGAGTAACGGGAACAATGTGGCTCTCTCAAAATCTGGTGGCGTAAGTCTGCCACATCGGGGACACATAGCTTGCCTCGGCATCGGAGGGCTCCGTCTCCCGAAATATCAAATGGTGACCCCTCTTTCTGAGCGAGCGTATCTCTGTACTGCATTAGCCTGGAATCCTCACCTTGCCGCTCTTTTACTTCCGCTACTAGCGACGGAACTGCCGAATTCTGAATGGTAGCTCTGCTGCTACCTGAGTCCACTACTCGGACCCCTAGGCTGGCTAGCTGCTGAAGCTCACGGGTCATTTCTCTCTTTCTTGTCGCACATCGCATAAGCTTCCCATAGACCTGCGGCTAAGAGCATCGGCCACAACATTTGCCTTTCCGGGGTGGTACAGGATTTCGACGTCATAGTCTTTTAGCAACTCTAGCCATCGTCGTTGCCGCAAATTTAACTCTTTCTGCTTGAAGATGTACTGGAGACTCTTATGATCTGTATAAATATCCACGTGGACACCATATAAGTAATGTCTCCATATCTTTAAAGCATGGACCACCGCGGCCAATTCTAAGTCATGGGTAGGATAATTCTGTTCATGTTTCCGTAATTGTCTAGAAGCATACGCGATCACCTTACCATTTTGCATCAATACACAGCCTAACCCGACGCCTGAAGCATCACAATAAACAACATATCCTTCCACTCCCTCTGGAAGTGTCAAGACTGGGGCAGAAGTCAATCTGTCTTTCAACTTTTGGAAACTACGTTCACAAGCATCTGTCCATTGAAACTTAGCTGACTTCTGAGTCAACTTTGTGAGCGGTGCAGAAATAGAAGAGAAACCCTCAACAAATCTTCTGTAATACCCGGCTAAGCCCAAAAAGCTACGACCCTCTGTAGGGGTTGTGGGCCTTGGCCAAGTTTTCACTGCCTCGATCTTTTGACTATCCACTCGAATACCATCAGCTGCAACAATATGGCCCAGGAATGATACCGAGTTCAACCAAAACTCACATTTGGAGAATTTTGCAAACAACTCTCGAGCTCGAAGAACTCCAAGGACGGTTCGCAAATGATCCGCATGCTCAGCCTCGGATCTAGAGTACACTAGGATATCGTCGATGAATACAATCACGAATAGGTCCAGAAAAGACCTGAATACATTGTTCATTAAGTCCATAAACACTGCCGGTGCATTAGTTAGCCCAAACGACATTACTCGGAACTCGAAATGGCCATATCTTGTTCTGAAAGCTGTCTTAGGGATATCTTTCTCCCTAACTCTTACTTGGTGATACCCGGACCTCAAATCAATCTTTGAAAACCATTTGGCACCATGCACTTGATCAAATAAATCATCAATCCTCGGGAGGGGATACTTGTTCTTAATTGTCACTTTATTCAATTGCCGATAATCAATGCACATTCTCAAGGAGCCATCCTTCTTCCGGACGAACAATACGGGTGCTCCCCACGGGGATGAACTAGGCCGAATGAAGCCTTTTTCAAGCAAGTCTTTCAATTGCTCCTTCAACTCTTTCAACTCTGCAGGTGCCATCCTATAGGGAGGAATAGATATGGGATTTGTGTCTGGCAACACATCAATCGCAAAATCTATCTCTCGCTCGGGAGGAAGGCCTGGAAGCTCTTCCGGGAACACATCCGGAAATTCGTTCACTACTGGAACTGATTGAAGAGTCGGCGACTCAACTTCTACATCTCGAACTCGCACTAGGTGATAAATACACCCTTTAGTGATCATCTTCCTCGCTTTTAGATAGGAAATAAACCTACCCTTTGGTGACGCCGTATTCCCTTTCCATTCTAAGACTGGTTCGCCCGGGAACTGGAAACGAACCATCTTCGTTCTACAATCAACATTGGCGTAGCAAGAAGCCAACCAATCCATGCCCATAATAACATCAAAATCTACCATTTTTAGTTCATGCAAATCAGCTACTGTACGGCGGTCACATATCACCACTACGCAATCTCTATACACTCGGCTAGCTATCACCGATTCGCCAACGGGCGTAGACACCTCAAAAGGCTTAATAGACTCCGGCTCAATTATAAATCGACCCGCAATATATGGAGTAACATAAGACAATGTGGAGCCCGGATCAATCAAAGCATATACATCATGAGAGAATACCGATAATATACCTGTGACCACATCAGGAGAAGACTCAAGATCTTGGCGTCCAGCCAAAGCATAAATACGGTGCTGAGGACCGCTGGAACTGGGAGCTCTGCCTCTACCTCTACCATGGCCAACCGGCGCATGTGAACCTGGCCCCATAGGGCGTGCAGATGCTGAAGACCCGGCTATCGACCCTGATGGCTGGGCCCTACCTCTACCCTGTACTGAAGGGCAATCACGCATAATGTGGCCTGGTTGACCACAAGAATAGCAAGCATCTGAACCTGATCGGCACTGACCCCAATGCAACTTCCCACACTGGGAACATCGTGGCACGGGTGGTCTAGACTGGCCTGAATCATCTCTATACTGAGGCCCTGAATAACTCGGGCTCGGCACTGAATGAGCAGATCTATCCAATCTCTGGCCTGAAAAACCGTGGGAGCGCACTGGTCATAGAGTATCCTGCATGCCTAGGGGGCTGCTGCCGGTGCCCACCTCTGGACTCACTCATCGGCCCCGAAGATCTAGCCCTCTTGCTATGTCCCCTATCCTGTTCACGTTCATTCCTCCGCTGCTGTAGGTGTTCCTCCAATTCCTGAGCATGCGCCTGAATACGTGCAATATCCATGCCATCCTGAAGAGATGCAGTCAAGCATTTATCCATCAAATGTGGCCCTAGGCCCTTCACAAACCGGTGCACCCGATCGCCCATATCCGCTACCATGGCCGAAGCATACCTAGCCAAGGAATTGAAGCGGAGACTATACTCTGTAGCACTCATTCTACCTTGCCTCAGATTCAAGAATTTATCGGCCCTAGCTCGCCGAACTTCTGGAGGCATGTAGTGACGGAGAAAAGCATCGACAAACTCTTGCCATACCGGCGGAGGTGCATTGGCTCCCCGCGAAGCCATCCAAACCGTGTACCACTGGATTGAGACATCCCTCAATATGTATGACGCTAGCTCCACCGATTCGGTGTCTGAAGCATGTATCAATCGGAGCGTCCTTAGCATACCATCAACAAAGTCCTGGGGATCCTCCTCCAGTTTCGACCCAAAGAATTCCGGGGGTTTCAAAGCAATGAAGTCACGGGCCCTTGCGCTAACAGTCCTGTCACCTTGCCCCGCACTTGGCCTCTGAGTCTGGGCCGCAACCAACTGAGTCAACAAATTAATGGCCTCTCTTACGTCTTGGCCTGAAGCATTCGGCGGAGGAGCTGGAGCTGGGGCTGAGGCTCCCACGTGCTCCTCAGTAATAGGCACTGTCTGGGAGGACTGAGATTGAGCCGCACTCTGGGACTCATCTTCCTCTACTACTGGTGGCGGTGCTCTTTCAGCCCGCTTTTCTGCCACCGTCTTGCCCCTTTGGGCTGCTGTAGCCTTTTTCTTTTTAGGCATCTCTGAAATACACAACACACGATTTAAGAACAAGAATTTCTTACATCATAGCTTTATCGCATGATTCTTATGAAGAAAGAAGGTCATATATTCCTAAGATGTCCGCAGCTTCTCGTTTATAAGTGTGGCGCGCAACACACCCATAACCAAGACTCTACTAGACACGGCTCGTAGACACATCCTAGGACTCAACTGCTCTGATACCACTTTTGTCACGACCCGACTAGGGGGCCACGACGAGCACCCGGTGCTACCCCACCCGGGCACCCCGTTATCAGGCATATCATAACATCTAGGTGAACCATAATTCATTTCATGCATTTTAAATCATTAATCAAGCTAGTCCCATTGGACGATCATCATCAATTAACATATCACGGGCATCTATGCCATGTCAAATATACAAGGCCGACGAGGCCAACAAAAGATATACAAAACATAGGCCGACATGGCCAAACATCAATACCCACATACACATGACTACGAGCCTCTAAGAGTATGACATATCATGAGCAGGACAGGACCCCGCTATGCCCATAGTTATATACACAAAAGAATGAGTACCCAAAAGATATGGCTCCGAAGGAAATGGAGCTCTCTATGAAATCTTCAAATAGGCAGCTATGGGTCAAGTCTGTCTCCCTGTGCACCTGCGGGCATGACGCAGCGTCCACAAACAAAAGGACGTCAGTACGAAGAATGTACTGAGTATGTAAAGCATGATTAACATTGATATACAACATAATGAACAATATATGGAATAGCATAGGAGGGGAGACAATAATATCATCATCATCATGTCGCTTACTTACTCACATCGTCATTCGTATTCTTATACATAGTCTCATCACATTCTTTTACATAATATATATACATACATAATCACTTCGTATACATGGCATTTACATAGCGTACCCGACCTCATTGGATCAGTATTTCATATACATACTTGGCCAACCAAGGCTCAATGTTACTCATACCTGGCCCTACCAAGGCTTCAGGGTTATCCGTACCATCTGCAGATGTGTGCGCGCGTTTCGAAATCGTATACATATTCTATACATATTCATACCCATATATTCTACCCGGCGTTATAAGCTCGGGGTTTCATTATAGCCCTTCAGGGGCACGTATGAGCATAACAGCCCGTAGGCACTCTTAGCATCATTATTATCACCATCATCATTACTATCATTATCGTTATTGTTACTTCTATATCGTAGTCCTACTCGTCACCTGAGGTGCGTAGCGCATTCGTAGTACCAATCAAGGATAGTGAGCTTATGAGCTCGGAATGTGAAACATTTGTAGTCAACATGCTCATATAGAGGGATTAGGAGTTTGGCCAAAGAACCATGCCTTATGAAAGAAGGGTTAGCCTTACATACCTCTTTGTCGAATTATTCTACACTTGCACGTACTCCTTCGATGCTCACGTTTTTACCTTCATTAAGGCCATACTATCATTAGTATCGATAACTAGTGCACATGGCTAGAACTAGAGAAAATTGGACAGCATCTCCTTTATCTATACAACATTTGTCCATATCATAATTCAACCCCAAACGTCAACAACACATTTATAATATCATTTCCATGGCCATTAATCATCTACATTATCCACATTCTCAATTCACTTCCATTTGTCCCTATTTAGGGTCACAACACCCAACTTCGTTCATCCATATACAATGTTTATTTCATGATCTTAACGTCATTTATAACACACTCATATCACAATACAACAACAATCATGATTCAATTCAAACTATGTCTCAAAAACGTCACTATTCATCATTCATGTCCTAGTGGACCATGTTTTCTACAATCCATGCATTTTAATTCTCCCATACCGTAAACATCATATAAAAATCATGAATCTTACCTTAGAAGTTGTAGGGACAAGCTTTTGTCGATAATACTCCACTTTGAGTAAAACCCTAGTCTTTCTCCATTTGGGTTTCTTGACTTTAGATGATCCTTGATGGGTTTCTACCTTGGATTTACTTGTTTAATGTGGTTGATGGATTAATACCCTTGAAAACTTGTACAAAAGTTGTAGAGAGATGTTTTAGAGAGAGAGATGAAATGTGGAAATGATTTTCATGAACTTGGTCTTTATTTATTAAATCATCACCGAACTGCCGGGTTCCATTATACGGTCCATTATACGGTCCGTATAATGGTTATACGGTCCGTATAATAGACCGTGAAATGGGTCTGCCAGTACCCCTTCACTGTGACTACTTGACGGTCCGTTATACGGTCCGTAAAACAGTTTTACGGTCCGTATAACTGACCGTAAAACGTTACTAGTGAGCAACCTTTCACTGTGACCATTCGACGGTTCGTTATACGGTCCGTATAAATTTTATACGGTCCGTATAACTGACCGTAAAATTCCACCAGCAACCAACCTTCACTGTGATGGTTTTACGGTCCACTATACGGTCCGTATAACATTATACGGTCCGTATAATGAGCCGTAGAACTCATCAGTCACTGAACTTAGTTTCGCCACTTCGTTTGATCTCCGATCCTCATGGAACCTTCTTAACACTTGTTTAACACTTCAATACTAATCTAAGGGACGTTATAACTCTTTCCCAAAATTCCCTTAAGTCATCATTAACCCGATACTCGTATTTCGCTAGTTCATTCACTTGCGTACCAACGGAAGATTTTTCCGAGGTGTAACACAATCATTCGACTTCAATGGGATTCTGAGTATTTTATAGTTGACACTATTCTGAGAATCATTATGGCCGAGTTACTTTGGGTATTAATAATGACCTTGAACTCAAGAATAAGAAATGGTTAGGTCAGTTGATTTGTAATTATGATCGTTTTCTGGATTGTTTATGTAACTTCTAAATGTGATGTTGGTTGGCCGACGAAGGAAGTAAAGACTGTATCAACCTTAGGAATATGAGGTGTATTTCTAGCTAATCCTTATAAGAAGGCTTCACCTCATATTTTTCCAGACGGGTGTTGTGAAGGTTATTTGACAATAGAGAAATCAAGTGCAATGTCGGTTTATGGGTAAGGAGAGAAGAGAGTAGGTGTACAAGTGAAGATATAATATCTCAAGGACCGATTCGGTTACTACAAAAAGTAAAGGATGCGAGGTTGATTATCTTAGACCAAGAGACAGGGTACAAACACGAGTAAAGATTGTTAAGTAAAGTTATATGGCCAGGGTTTACAATTGGGACGTAGGAAGGTATGCCAGGAAGACCTACATATTTAGACATACAAAAAAAAATATATGAGAAACCAAAATAGCCTGAGGGAAATTAGGAGCATGTGAGCGTTACAATTAGAATTCTTTGACTAGCTGGGCAAAAAGAGAGGGGAGATGTATTAAAGCCACAGATTCAAGACAAAATCAAATGTCAACGGGATATCTTGCAACAAAAGATGTTGAAAATCGATAAAAAGATAAGTCACGAGTGGCTACATCGAGTATTATGTATACCCTTATGATTGATGTTACGACATGTTAAAAGTATTGATTGTGCCGTATGTCAAAATTGAGATAGCAAGCGCTACAGAGAGAATTAGGATTGTGTTTTCTCGGGAATCAAAGTCAGATGGTGGTAACGCGACCAAATGTGTAAGCACGAGCATTAGGAGAAAGAAGGTCATGATATCATGAAGGGGAGAGAAACTTGGACAAGGAAAACGTATACCTATTGAGGGTCAGGTAATATATATTTGAGGAAAAGGTTAGGATGAAAGCAGGAAAGCAGACGATAGGATCAAATTTAAATAAATCAATGGGAGATAGAGTAATGTTGTATGTGACAAAAGATGAACGTGAGGACCCCGGAGCCAACCTATACGTCTTCATAATTAGAACCAAGGAGGTTGTAAATAATAAATAAAGGTGCATCCTTAAGAAGAAATAAACAGATCTTATGAGAGCGACGAGGGAATTTTAAACTCCTGAGATTTAACTAGGAGAATGGATGTGAACCCATGATTGGTACGCCTATTTAAGGGAAGAAAGTACCTCAAGAGGATATTTTCAGCGTCAAAAGGGATTCTCACTCGTAATGAAACACTCCAAGGTTTCCAAAAATAAGAGTAAAGGGTGACTCATAGAAACAGGCATTTTACAAGTAAAAGAAACTATGAGGACTAAAGGAAGGATGAGGTGTTAACGAAATGGTTAAAGGGAATTATGTGGCCGCCGACATCAGGTAGAAGGTTAATGAGTTAGAGGCCTGCCCAAGGGAAAACAAATTGGAATTATAAGACAATAGTTGTGTGAAAGATGTGATCATGAACAAAACCAAGAAAATTAGAGATATATATATATATATCTATATATATATATATATATATATATATATATTTATGTGTAGAAGTTGTAGTAACATAAAGGAGGATGAAGACTCGACAAAAGAACAAAGGAAAGGGTGTACTTTGTGAGGATTTTAGGATAAGAACAAGAACTGACAGAACACTAAAAGGACTATGATGCCTAGTTGTGATGCAAACAAGTAGTTAAGAAGAATTAAGGGACAAAATGAGCGAAGCTAATGAAAGGACGAGTCGTGGGAATGGATGGTGTGGAATATCAACTTTTAATGGTATAGTATAGATATAAATCGGAATTGGGAACCCAAAGCAAGGAGAATTTCAAGGATATTAAGAAGATACTAGTGGAGAAAGACTAGGGCTAATGGAGCGTGGTATAGTCGGACACTCCATAAGGGGCCTAATGAATTCCGTTATCCCCATTAATTCATTAACCTAGGGGACTACTAGTCATGAGAGGTAGAAGTGAAAAGACAATAAAGAAGGCATTTGAATTGTATCCGATATGTATAAGCATTTTGATTTGATACAAGAACTCAACTAGAAAAAAGGAAAATAAGTTAAACCATGCGATGAAAAGAACTCCGGCATTATATGGAATAGAGGAGTTGAAGGATCGCTAAGGTCGACCAGATGACTATCAAAGACAGTTAATGCTCGAAGGCTACTGGTATATGAGAACATCCTTTAAAAAGGGGGATGAACAGATTTAATTCTGAGATGAATGACAATATTCTCAAATTCATAAGAGGGAAATGTACTGGCTTGAAGGAGCCAAAGTTTGAGATGTACCGAAATATCAAGGATTTATTAAAAGAAAGTGGGAATGGATTGAATACAAGTGTATTATGGGACAAATATGGGAGCGGAAGCATGACAAGATAATGAAGGGATTGGCGAATCAAAGAGAATGAGTTTCGTCAATGCGACATGTTATGTCTCCGGACTATGGTTCGAATCACTCGTACTAGAGAAATTTTGGTTACATTTAAGTATGCAGTAACGTACTCTGAGAGGTTACGAAAGGAGTAAGAAGGGTCTGTAAGCCAACCAGAGAGTAGGTATAAAGGACAATCTGGATTACAAAAAGGAAAATCTTAGCACTAGAAGAGATAAAAGTTTTAACAAGAGGAATAATTATAAGAAGTTCAATGATCTCCAAAGGAAAGGAAGATAGTGTGCTTATGGATAGTAAGACAGCAGTGCTACCTAAGACTAGAAAGTATCTCGTAAATCGTGGAGTCACAACTCGCCGGTCATATCAAATGTGAGAGCATATGTTATAGAACCATATAGACAATCGTCATGATGCAATGGCCGACAAAATGGTGTAAGGACAACGATAAGGAGTCGAAGAAGAACATAGGCTAATTTAAGTCTCAAATGATCACCGGTACAAGAGAATCAGGGACTTAAGAAAAAAGCATACTCGTATCAAAAGGAAGTTATGATTAAGTAGGATTTTATCTTAGTTCCATGTTTATGAGTTTATTTTGCAATTATGCTAAAACTGAGGAGAGAAAATTATAGGAAAAGTTCAAGTATGAATAGGATGATATTGTAAAAATTAAAGAGTCCGACCAAGGAACTAAAACGAGATGATATGGTATGTATATGAGGTCGACTAGTACAAAAAGGGATGATCTAAAATAGCACCAGAAAAGCAAGCAAGGAAACGTGCTATATCTGAACAAGAGAATTTGTCTACTAGTAGAGAAATAAGGAGCAAGGAAAAAGTGTACAACAATTAAGACTGCTCATAGACCGGCAGGGAGCCGTAGCAATCATGAGTTAAGACCATCTTAATGGCAACAGGTCCCAGGACAGTAGCTAGATATCAGTTGACCACTGGGTACATACATAAGAACAATAGAATATTAAACTAATGAATGAGTTTGACAAGGAATTGGGAGAATATGAAAGAAGAATAATGAGCCTATAGTATAAGAACATGGAGATCAGAAACTAAAGGAGGACAACCATTTCACGAAATTAATGATAGCATCGTAAGCTCGCAAGCTACAACATTCGAGGACGAATGTTTCTAAGGGGGGAAGGATGTTACACCTTGCACTTCAAGAGCATGAGAATGCTACGTAATTCATCGTATTAATGGAGTATCAGAGATGTCCCATGAAGTTTTGGAAGGTACATGCCATGGAAAGTACGTAACAATGAAGTAAAGGATGAATTACGATCTCGTAGGTCGTAACCGGGAAGGAAAACCTTGGAACCAAAGGACATAACTATTATCAAGTATGATTAATTATAAATATCATGTATGGAGAGTTTCGGAAGATTCCGGGACCAAGCAAATCAAAGAAAATAAGTTTGTCGAAAATTTGAAAAAAAGTTGGCAGAATTTTAGGTCAACTTTAGAGGGGTATATCTCCAGGTATATTAGGAGTTTAAGGTGTTTCAAAAGCCTAAAATGAAGTTCGTCGAGTCTAGTTTCCAATGCAACAAACCGCTCATCAAAACGACATCGGAGTAGGGAGTTATGGCCATTTTAAGATAACCCATCCAAGCTGCCAAATAGCTTCCGTGGGTCCCACTTGGGAAAGTCGGTGGAACCGACTTATAAGGGGTATAAACACCCCCATCAACCCCATTTTTTCATCATTCTAAACACTCATGAGTCATAGAAACTTCCTAACACATGCCCCAAACATTTATGGCCCATTAAATCAAGAATTTAACAAGATTACACCAAACTAGTCCATGAAAGGTGATTGTTCTTGCTTGTACTTGATGTTGTGGTGAGTTTCGTCTTGAAGAATGTTGGTGTGGCTAAATTTCTTCAAGTATAAGGTATGGTTTTCATCCTATCTCTTATGTTGAGTTGATTTGAAGGTTTAGCAAGTCTTAAAAGTTAAAACAGCTATGGAGGAAAGGTCATAAAGTGTTGTGTTGTAGTTGTAGAGTTTATTGACCATTTTGAGCATGTTGTGGCCGTGTGTTGGGCTGATTTCTATGTATATGGATAGTATCTAATAGTGTTGGTGTGTTGAAATTAGGCTCCTTGATTGGGATGAAAGGAAGTGTATATTGTTGTTGTATGCTGGAATATTTTGGTATTGATGATGATGTTGTTGATATTAGTATTGCTATTGTTGTTGTTTTGTTGGTATTGTAATTTCGGGAAAGGGATATAAACAGGGGAGAGGCTGCCCGAATTTCGGCATATTCTAAAGGGTTTTAATTTGAAGGCTTAAGATAAGCATATGACGATAAGCCTAACAACAATATGAATTCTCTTGAACGTAGATTTACAAGCTTAGGAGGATAAGTGTTAAATAGTTAAAGTTAAGGCGACCGAAAAGGTATGTAAGGCTAAACCATTTCTTTCTAAAGGCATGATTCCTATATTATGAAACCATACATGTTTTCCATGGCATCCTTATTCCCAAAAAGCTAGAAGTTCATGATTCTCAAAGTTCTTACGATGCCAAAGGTATATGTTTTCTACGATGATAAATATGATGATTATGATCCCATTCTAGAAATTCCAAAGCTTATGAATTTTAATGCTATTATGATAGTATTGAGCTTATTCCATGATTTTCTCAATTTTATTCATTGTTGTTGATCTCACCTTGTAATAATTGTTCCTTCGAGGTGAGACATGGCAATGATGATTGTTCCATAATATAAATCGGAGGTTCCTGACCTTACATCACTCCGCTAAAGTAGTAGCTTTTATCTGAACTATCATGCATGCTATGAGTATAATATATGTATATAGCTATTTTGTGATATTACCGAATGCTATTATTTCATTTTGCTTATGCATTGCACTCATTCTCGTTCTTGATGTACGTCTATAAGTCACAGTTGACAGGGGTGAAGCTGTGGCCTATGTTGTGGCATTTATTTATATACATATAAGGCACAATTGACAGGGGGTAAAGCTGTGGCCTATGTTGTGGCATTTATGTTTATATATATAAGGTACAATTGACAGGGGGTGAAGCTGTGGCCTATGTTGTGGCGTTTATGTATATATATATATATATATATATAAGGCACAGTTGACAGGGGTGATGCTGTGGATATAAGGCACAATTGACAGGGGGTGAAGCTGTGTCTATGTTGTGGCGTTCATGTACATATATAAGGCACATTTGATAGGGGGTGACGATGTGGCCTATATTGTGGCGTTTCTATATATATATATACATATATATATATATATATATATATATATATATGTGTGTGTGTTTCCTGTTATACAGTCATGCGGATTCGTCCAGATTCACAGACTCATTGGCATGTCTCAGATTGTTTTCCATGATTCTTATGTACATGATGACCTTATGCCTATATATATATATATTTATATGTTTCCTGTTATACAGTCATGCGGATTCATCCAGATTCACAGACTCATTGGCATGCCTTAGATGTTTTTCCATGATTCTTATGTACATGCTGACCTTATGCCTTATATAATCAGTACATTATTCGTACTGACGTCCTTTCTTGAGGATGCTGCGTTCATGCCCGCAGGTAGACAGGTAGATGGACTAGACCCTTAGGAGCTTCATCGGTGCAGTTTCAAAAGCGCTCCAGTTGTTTCGGAGCCACAGATTATTGATACTACTCTTGTGTATATATACTTGGGCATGGCGGAGTCCTGCCCCATCTTGATGGATTCCTGTATTCTATGTAGAGGCTCGTAGACAGATATGTGTAGCTAGAAGTCCTGTATCGTCTTCAGTTCATATTGTTGTATAATATTTTAGTAGCCTTGTCGGCTGGTTATGATAGACATAATTGTTGAAGATTGTATAGAGATGTGCTGTTTTGTTATGATATATGTCCTTATAGATTATGATATCCATGAGTTATCTTTATGGTCCACCCAGAAATGTTTATGAGATGTATGTTTAGAGGTGCTCGGTGTATTAGCTCCGAGTTCTCGTCATGGCCCTCTGGTTGGGTCGTGACAGAGCGTGGGGACGAGAGTTACTAGGTTGCATGAAAGAAAGGAAATGGTTGTGATTTAGTAGAATACCTTATATTTTGGGAATAAAAGAAGTGAACATCGAGAGTAAAAAGGTAAGGGGGCGATTTAGTAATAGCTTATATTTAGAATCTGCAGGTTCATTGACTTGTCTGCTTATCTTATTGACTTTATATTGTATTGCGTGAACTAATCTTGATCGACCTATGATGCTTACCAGTACGTGTATTGTACTAATACTACTCTTGCTACGCCTTTTCTGGTTGTAGATGTGTTGCAAGTCTTAGCTGAAGTTTCGCCGTGTGGATTGATCGGGCATTCTCCTACAGTCTCACCTATCTCACTTCCGATGGAGGCTGTGTCATTTACTTGTCTTCATGTATTTTAGGAGTTCTTGTACTTTTCTAGACTAGATCCCAGGAATTTCGTTAAGATTTATTGTATTTTGAAACAAGTCTGAATGAAGTTTTTATTTTAAATTATGTAATTTTCAAAGATGGTTGTCATATGGTTTTAAAGGTTGGGTTTATTGATAAGGGTTCGCCTACTAGGTTAGTAATATGGTAGGTGCCCGTACGACCCGGAGGTTGGGTCGTGACAGTTGGTATCTGTGATGACCCGACTAACGGCCATGACGGGTACCCGGGGCTAACCACCGAGCACCGCTCATACTATTACCCATCGTACTCATCCTGCGTTAATTCATTATTCTCATACTCAAAATCATAGGAAAACCATTTCCATTTTGAAACATATTTTCCCTTATATACATAAGCCCTTCGGCTATCAAAGTAATATATATACAATGAGGAAATCGTGAGACCATACTACCCAGACATACGTATTTACGAGCCTCTACTAGAGTACTAGACATATGGACGGGACAGGACCCCGTCGTGCCTAAAATATATATACACAAAATCATAAGCAATGACACCTCCGAAACAATGGAGTGCTCTCAAGTCTGCTAATCGCTCCTTTGAATCTAGATCACCTCCCTGTCTACCTGTGGGCATGAACACAACGTCCAAAGAACGACACGTTAGTACGAGCATTGTACTGAGTATGTAAGGCATAAACAATAATAATACATCAAAGAAATAGGGAGATATCAAATGAAGAACAACTTGTAACTGACTGTCAATTTGATAGAAATAAAACATGCTAACTCACTTCATAAACATCATCACATCAGGTATGCATATCTATATAAGCTGCCCGACCATATAGGTACGGTGTGATCATCATTAGCCCGCATCCGGGGTAACCATCTCATGACGCCCACTAGTGGTGTCTGCCCATGCCATCTACATATGGTGTATACGCTGCCCGCTTTAGCGGTGTCTGCCCGACCATATAGGCGCGGTGTAATATCATCATCATGTACATCTCATAGGCTTATCATAATCTTATCATAATGCATATATAGGAACTCAAAGGCAACTATACTTTATCAGGGTGACATAAGGTCGTGAACCCCTGATTCCATTATGGAGCATTCATAAGCATTCTGCCCCACCTTGAAGGAAGTAGCATATAAGGTGAGTGTATACAATAAACAACATCATTGGATCATAGTTAAAATCATTAGCTTTAGGATCTTTAGACTTAACTCATCATCATCACTATCATGCTCATAACATATCTCATTTCTGTATCTCATGTGAAGCTCTTTATAACCATAGACTCATAATTTTTGGGATGTAAGGAAGTCATGGGAGAAGAGGAGAATTCATGCCATGGGAGTCATGCCTTAGAAGGAAGGGACTAGCCTTACATACCTTTCTGTTTAGCTATTCTATCACTTGATCGTTCTCCTTCAATGCTCAAGTTTCTACCTTCAAGAGAGTTGGTATTAACATTAGCTAATTGATTATATGAACGAGCTTACTAAAGCTAGAGAAAATTGGGCAGCATTTCATTTGTTTATACTACTTTCCTTATATCATATATCAACTCCCAAACATCTATAATAACATTCACAACATTATAACCAACAATCTTCATTCGTCTACATTACCCACATTTCACAATTTCACTTCAATTCATCCAAAATCATGGTCGCAGTACACTAGTAAGTTTTCTCACATATAATTCTTATCCCATGTTCTTAATGTCATTTATAACATAATCATAATCACAATATATCAAGAATCATGACTCATCGCAAGCTACTACTCAAAATCTCATTATTCTCATCTTTGTAACCCATTTTCTATCTCCTTTCATAATCAAGTCTTTCAACCTCTCAATATCTTAAACAGCATGGAATGATCATAAAACTTACCTTAAATAGTGTGGGAATGAGCCTTGAGTGGAAAGAATTCACTTGAGCCAAAACCCTAGTTCACTTCCAATGGAATTTCTTGACTTGGATGAACTCTAAATAGTTTATTACACTTGATTTCCTTGGTTTGAAGAAGTTGATCACAAATCTCTCTTGAGTTCTTGTGGAAGAAGAGTGGAGAGGTTTCTAGATAATTCTTGAAGTGTGGAGAGAAAGAATGAAATGAATTAAAAGATATTAGGTCCTTATATCAACTTTTAAAATCTGTCCCGACATGAACATACAGACCAACATACGGTCCGTATCTTTTGTACTGGCCATATGTCTGGCCGTATGTTTAGTCCAGTGAAGGTCCCATTCTGGGCAGAACTTACGGCCTAAGATACGGCCAGTATGTTTTATACGACCAGTATGGTGGACCGTATGTTGCCCCCCCTTTCCGGAATTCATTCTCGTCAACTCGTTTGATCTCCAATCCTTACGGAACCTTCTTAACACTTGTTTAACACCTCATTAACAATCTAAGGGACATCATAACTCTTCTCCAAGACATCATTAAGTCACCATTAACTCGGTACTCGTAAATCCTTCTCAATACATGACGTTTACCTTGCCATTCTTGGCCAACTTTCTTCTCTTACTTCGAATGTCTTTGAAATATCAATTAGGATCATCAAATGCTATTTCTTAATTATCGAAACATCATAAACGTCGTGCCCTTCGTTAGTCTATTCACTGTGCATGAACGAAATTGTTTTCGAGGTGTAACAGTATCAGAGCCTAGGTTACCGGTCTCACAAGTACAAGAGCAGATGTCTAGTAGAGTCATGTGGAATGGTATGATGACATCTGTACACGTTCTCAAGAGGATATGGGACATCTAGAAATTTCTCTTCATTCATTCTATCGTGCTACCCAAATGTGTCGTCTCCTAGTTGGGTCCAATTGGTATCTTGACGGGCAAATTGGTATCTGTCGATTCCAATTGGTGTCTCTCTATTTCGACTCAAGGAAGACCTCCTATAAGTAGGTGCGAGGTCTATTGTGTGGCTAAGCGGAAAATTTTTAGGGCAATGTTGATGTTATAGACTGGGTACTGATCCTGGGAATATTAGCAAGTTAATGGCTCTGTCATACTCGTAGGTGAAAACCATGTTTTTACGCACTAATCATTTAAGTAGACCCCTACGTGATCTGAGTTGGTGCACAAAAAATTCAGCCACTGGCTCTGTAGCACCGCTATAGCGGGAAAGGGGGACCTCTACAGCGGGATCACTATAGTGGGCCTTAGGCCGCTATAACGGGCCTAGAATTTCTGTGAAGGCCGCTATGGCGGTGTGCTCACCTTCATAGCGGTACCACTGCAGCGGTAGATTGATCGCCGTAGCGGTACCATTTTACCAGTAGCCCTTTACTCCCTCATCTGTTTTGCCAGACCATTTGTTTCATTAACAAGTCAAGAAAAATCAATTCCTAAAGCAAACACATTCATAAAAACATCTACCCAACGAGGGGCGATTGTCTTACGAGCGCCCTTAAATCGGGGCACTCGCATCAAAATAACCTAAATAAATATTATCGAAACAGGTAAAAACACAACCAAAGCATTTAATTGTCTAAACATCAAAGCCTAACATGGGCAAAAGCTAACCAAAGCTGATTAAAGGGGCGGGGGGTCTCTAAACCACTCCTCAGCTAGTCACCTCATCGCCACCATCCTCCGAGTCACTAGAATCATCACTGCCTAGTACAGACTCGCTAAGAAAGGAGAACTGGGAGGCTTCTCTAGTAGTCACCTTCGGGATTAGGGCCTTCAGGATATTCTTTACACCCTTCCATATCCTCACAAATAGCTTGTCCCTAGCCCGGGTCTTCTTCTTCTCCTTGTCCAAATCTTGACGAAGATCTACATGATCTTGAGCCAGAGATCCATAGGCGCCCTGCAAGGCATCAACAACCTCTCCTATCTTAGTATGGGTCTCTATGTAATCCTTCATCTGCTCAGTCGTAAAGTAGCCAGTACCCACAGCGCTGATAGATGGCCCGACCTCTATGGAAGGCCGTGTAAATCCCATCATGGCCGCCCTCACCACAACCATATCAGCCTCCATGCTCTCTAGAGTACCTGGGGTCTGTGAGTGACCACTTTCGTCTGGTGGGCCACCGCTATCATCGCTGTTATCTCAGCCTGTCCTCTTCCTCTTGCCCCTGCCCTGTGACTCTTTGACCTTCAATGGGTCAAAGGCAACATCGCACTCCACATAGGTCCCCAGGCTCCGTAGGCACCCCGACATTACGACAGAGACGGGTAATCAGGGAGGAAAACATCAAACTCCGGCCAGCCTTAGCCATAAAACCCCGCCACTCCTCGATCACCTGCATACCCACATTCACGGGCACACCATCCAGAATGCAAGCCACCACAAGGGCCCGCGGGTAAGTGACATCAGTAGTATTGCTCGAGGGGCGAACCCGTCGGGCAATGAGGTTTAACCAGCTCCGGGCCTCAGGAGTAAAGTGTCGGCTCTTTATGGACAATCGTGAGACAACCCAAGTATCCTTCTTCCTCTTTGATTCTCGTACCAACATTCTCACCAACCACGGTCCGTTACCTTCAACATCCTTGTCCCGAAACTTATCCTGTGGTAGGTTCGGTAGCCCGTGAACGGTGTTGATAGCCTCGGCACTCACCGTTACAACAACCTCCTGAATGGTAATCTGCGGCTGCAGGGCATTCTAATCCACAGTAGGGAGCATAGCATAGAACTCCCTGACCCAATTACAGTTAACATCACCAGGCTCTTTGGCTAGCTGGGCCCAACCAATGCGGTGTAGGGTCAAGTAAAATTTCGGGGCCAGTTATTCAGCCCAGTCCATAACGAAAGCCCTCTCATGAAGAAAACGCTTGGTCTGCTGCTCCATGAAACGCCGCTTGCAAGCGTTGTTGGGGAACCTGACATATGCGGAGGGAGCAGGGGGTTGTTGTCCTTGTTGTTGTTGTTGATCCGACATGATTAGTGAGGAGGTTAACCTAAAAAAGTGGAAAGCAGAGTTAGAATAGTATGGCATAAAGAGTTAGCGGTGATAGACCATGCATGGAATAGTAGAAAAACCCAAATATTCAAATTTTCTTGATGCAGCTCCGCTGTAGCTGTGGCAGGACCGCTGTAGCAGAACAATGGTTGCTACAACAACCAAGGCATCGCCATAGCGGTACTCAGTCACTGTAGCGGGCTCGCTATAGCGAGCAGGTCACCACTATAGTGGCCACTCCAACCCTGATAGACAGCTCCCAGCGATGGCCTCACCGCTGTGGCAGTATCGCTGTAAGGATGGAAGGATCGCCGCAGCGGTCCACCTTCTCCAGTCCGAAAAATTCTTACCCTACCCTGTTCTAAACCCAAAATTTTCACCAAGGTTTCCCCATTTTAGTCAAGGATCATGTACTAAGATATTATGCATGATTTTTATAACTTGTTCTACCCTATTTCGGCTATTATAGTTACCAAAATTTTGAACAAGAACACCAAAAGTTGCACCATAGCAAGACACCCACCCCAATACGAAAACTAACCCCCTGTTCAGCAAATCTGTAGTATAAAGTGTTGCGAAGACTTTATGAACGTAAATTAACCCTCTATGATCAAAGGAACTACCCTCCCCAAGTACCAAAAACCCCCTTTTTCTAGAAAATTGAATTTCTTCCTGGTCTAGCAAGATAAGCATGGGGTTTTCCAAATAAAAAGCCATATACAAGTTATTGGTTAGTGAAGGAGAGCGCATACCTTGAAATGGGGGGAGATCTACAAGCCTGGCAAGAGAAAAATGAAAATTTTAATATAAAAGAAACCTTTGCTGTTCAGATTTTATGTAAGGTTTTTGGTGAATGGCAAGGGGTAGGGTGGTTATAATGGAGTGGGGAGTGAGATGAGGGGTTGAAAAGTGTATAAGGGGGGAGGAATTTTTGTGGGCAATGGAGAGGTTTTCAGTTATGGGGGAATAAGGGAAGTGGGAGAGGCGAACTCAACTCACCCCTTTTATTTTTGATTCTGCCCGATGATCACTGCAGGTGGCACTTGGACCGCTCTAGTGGTACCGCTATAGCGGTCTGCTGGCCGCTATAGTGGTGGCAGTGGGGAATTTTCGTTCTTGCTTTGTTTTGCTGTGTCGTTCATTCTGCCCCTATAACAATGGCTCGAGACCTTGTTTCTTATGATGTATGACCCAGGATAGTAACCCTTACTTCACCCCACCCCGTTCGGGGACAAACGGTAGTTTAATTGGTATCTACTGTAACCACCCATCCCGTCGTTATTTAATATTCAGCAAAACCATGCCCAATCTAGGTCAAGGATTGTAAATAATAAAATCCACGATGTGTTTTAAGAGTTAAGAGTGGGAAAAATTAATTTCGGAAGGCGTTAGAAATTTCGGGCTAGGAAAAGACGCGGACCGCTATAGCGGTCAGTTGGCCGCTATAGCGGCATTGCGATCGCCGCAGTGGTCCACGCGGGACAGTAGCCTGAATTTGGCTATTTAGTCTATTTTCTCTCCTTTTTCAACAAAATCCTCTCAAGGGATGCTCCTAGGGTTCCTTATGGAAGAAAAACCATTGACCCCCAAAAAAAGAAACCCTTCTAATTTCCTTCCCACCATTCCCTACGAACATTATCGCTCATGGATTCGGATGAAGGCTAAGAAGATGAGCAATTATTGGAGAATCAAAATATTTGTTCGTCAAAGAGGTAGGTTATGGTTTAGTTTAGTTAGACTTTGATTAGCGAATCGTATATACTTTTAGAGTTGACGGGAGAATTTATGATTAGGTCTTCGGACATGGAGTTTGGATGGACATACTTTTAATGTGACTAACTGATGGCTAGGGTAATAATGGCTTATATTTAATAGAAAGTGATGTTATCACTGAGGGGTTACTCCGTGTTTACTTTATGCAACCCTAGAAGAGGGTGATTTTTGTCTGTATACCCGATTGTGTTGAGTAGTCATATAGTTGTTGTTCCTCGAAATTAAGAGGTTTGCATTGAAAGAATTATATTGAGCTGGATTAGCAGTACACCTATCAAGGGCAAGAATTGTGATTGGCTTGACATATCGCATCATTGCATTGAATTGCATGGTTTATGCGGAAATACAGGTAGCAGGCAAGGCTGAGTGTGGGCATTGTGTTATCTGGCATTGTGGCCGTTTGGTTGAAAATGTGAAATATATATATATATATATATATATATATATATATATATATATATATATATATATATATATATATACACATATGTGATTCGGATCCGCATCCGAGATTCGTTCCGGAGCGGAGGTTTGTACTCGGGTTCGAGGAGTAAATCCGTAACGAGTGGTACATCAACGCCATGGGTCCCCTGCATGTCATGACTACTGAGCAATGACATCAGATAGCATGTATGTACAGTGTGTTTGGGCCCTGTATGGCATTATGCATTGCACTACATCTGAAAAATCTATGTATGCATACGTGCACTACTGTCGTAATTATTTCTTATTCATTTCATGTTTGTAGTTGAGAGTCTGGTTGGGGAGAGGGTTACACAAGATAACTGTAGTGTTGGATGTCCGATAGTGATTTATTTTCCTAGATACAATGTAAAGTAATGTGAGTAGTGACTTTACTAACAAAAAGGGTAGAAGTTATAATACATAATGAGCGTAGGGACGAGAGTTACTAGGTTGGATGAAAGGAAGGAAATGGTTGTGATTTAATAGAATACCTTATATTTTGGGTAAGAAGTGAATGTCGACAGTAAAAAAGTAAGGGGGAGATTTAGTAATAGCTTATATTTAGAATGGGAAGGTTCATTGACTTGTTTGCTTAGCTTGTTGACTTTATATTGTATTGCGTGAACTAATCTTAGTCGACCTATGATGCTTACCAGTAAGTGTGTTGTACTGATACTACTCTTGCTACGCCTTTTCTGGGTGTAGATGTGTTGCGGGTCTTAGCTGAAGTTTCACCGTGTGGATTTACCGAACATTCTCCTACAGTCTCACCTATCTCACTCTCGGTGGAGGCTGTGTCATTTACTTGTCTTTATGTATTTTAGGAGCTCTTGTACTTGTCTAGACTAG
This sequence comes from Lycium barbarum, assembly GCF_019175385.1. NCBI lineage: Eukaryota > Viridiplantae > Streptophyta > Magnoliopsida > Solanales > Solanaceae > Lycium > Lycium barbarum. The sequence continues at coordinate 44,911,718 of NC_083346.1, read as the reverse complement.
ATCCGGGGAATTTCGTTCGGATTTATTGTATTTTGAAACAAGTCTGTACAAAGTTTTTATTTTAAATTCTATAATTTTAAAAGATGGTTGTCATATGGTTTTAAAGGTTGGGTTTATTGGTAAGAGTTCACCTACTAGGTTATTAATATGGTAGGTGCCCGCACGATCCGGGGGTTGGGTCGTGACACAATCATACCAAACCAGTGGATTTAGCACCACAACCAAGTCTGAAGGTCCTAATATGCATTTCTCGTCTCAATAACTAGGTACAACAACCCACACAGTTACATCAGTACCCACACAAGTACTCATCACAACCACTAAGGTGGGATCCCCATCACGCTCAATACCCCTTCAACATGTATAAATGATATATTCCCTCCAATCAGAGTCTAAGATAAACCGTAACCTACCTCGAGGCCGAACAGGTGCCACGAACCCTTAAAGAAATGCATTTTGCTTTTGACACCAACTGTATTACTCAAAACGAATTTGCAAAAATTTTGTGTAACTGTTTGATCATCCCAAGTAAAGGATTAATTGCAGACTAAATATATGCGCATAATCTGTAATACATGATTGATTAACACATACATTCCACCAAAAAAGAGCATTTTATTTTCCCAAGATAATATTCTCTTCGTCACCTATTGGAGTAGTTCTTCATACTATATCAACTTCCTTGTCCCATCCCATAAAAAACTGGACATCCTAAGTGTGTAAAAGGAAATATCCATTCCTCATACTAGTATGCCTTTTGATGCTATTATTAATTACATAAGTCACCTTGCGATGAGTGTAAAAGTAGCTTTTATGCTTGTTGACCAACTGTCCTCATGCCTGTTCATACTTCCTCAAAATCTTCATTATTTTCCTTAAAGAATATCCATCTCCAGAAAAGAAAAAACATTGTATCATCAGCATAAGAGAGATGGTTGATTTGAGGACTCCATTTAGGCATGCCATACCCTATGAAGTTTTGATTTTCATGTAGTTCACTTAGACTTCTTGCCAAAACTTTTGCAACAATGATAAATAATGTAGTTGACAAAGGGTCACCTTTTTTCACCCCCTGCTAGATCTGAAGAAACCACGACTTTTGCTATTGATTAATACTACTGAACAATGTTGAATACTAATCTCAAAACCATAGCAATGATAATCTCTCCAAAACCAAACTGCCTCAGTACTTTTGTTAGAAAGATCCAAGACAATTTGTCATATACCTTTTCCATATTAGTATGCTTAGCTCTTAAGTTGATATCTCTTATAATCTCATGTGCAAATAAGACATTTTCCACTATACTACTTCCTTTTACAAATCCTATCTGACAGGAAGATATTATTCTTGGAAGAACTATAGCTAATCTATTATGTAGAACTTTAGTCAGAAACTTGTTGGAAAACGAGCTTAAACTAATTGGTCTCATGTCACTACTTATTACCTCTTTCTTTGGTCACTACACAAGATTAGTATGTGTAACGGATTGAGGTAACTCATGCCAACAAAAAAATGATTTAACCATCATAATCACATTAGTTTTGATGGCATTCTAGCATTTGTGATAAAAATGTCCGGTGAATCCATCAGGACCACTATAACTGTCTTCATTGAGTGGAAACACTGCTTCTTTTACTTCTTCTTCAGTTGGAAAATCCTCCATACCCTTCTTCTGCTCATCTGTGATCATCTTGGGGATATGCTTCAACAAATCAGTATTTGTACAATTCCTTTCTTCCCTAAGTTGTGCATCTTAAAATCTAACTGCTTTAATTTCCATCTCAGCTTCAGTTTCAAGCCAGTTTCTATTAGCTTATTGAATCATTTTTAAAGCCAACTTATTTATCCTGCCTCTCACATATGAATGGAAGAATTTGGTGTTTCTATCACCCTCATTAAGCCATCTCATGCTAGCCTTCTGTTTCCAATACTCTTCCTCTAAATGTAGGCTTTTGTAAGTTTTGCATGTGCCTAGTATAACTGCATTTTGTTTCATATAGATGGATTGATTTCAAATTGAAGTCCTTCACCTTTATAGTATCGTCAATTGGGGTGCAACGACCCGTTTGGTCATTACTGCATTTTTTATCCTTTTACCCCTATTGACTATTCCCCTAGCTCGTTAGAGCGTGTTTGACTTGAAGGGATACGTAGCATGGTTCCCAGAGAGATCGGGAGAGCCTTGTTTTATTTTGAGGAAGTTAGAAGTTTTAAGTTAAATATGTGAAAAATATTTGACCAATAGTTGACTTTTAGATAAACACACCTTTTTTGGAATTCTGTCTATTCCTAAGGTCCAGAGGGTCGTTTATGACCTTCTGAGGGGGATGTTTCGATTCCCAAAGCTTCGGTGGGTGATTTGGGTACTTGATTGAAAACTTGACTTTAGCCGTTTGATAGCTGACCGAGCCAAGGTGACCTCTATTGGAAACTTGTTAGCTCACTTTTGACTCGAGGAAATCATTGACATGCTTCCTGAGGTATTTAGATATGATTTGGGTGACTTTTTGGGAAATTTGGGCTTAAAGCAAAAAAGAGTTCACTCAAAGTTGACTTTTAGGTAGACGGATCTTTTTCAAGAATCCATTGATTTCAAACAGTTTGGATGGCATTTAGAACTTGTGTGCATAATTCATTTGGTTCGCAATGCACTCGGGTGCATTTTGGGACTTGAGTTAGGAAGCTGGATTAGAGGTAGCGGGGGTTGACTCGGTCAATGAGAGAGGCATTGGCAATTTTGAGGCCACGGGTGCGTTCGTCGCATGTTGTCATATGTGCTTGCATATATGGTATGTAAGCAGATGGCCTCGAGTGATAGTCGAGATTTCGGGTTGAGTTTGTGATTTTGGGAATTCTGGGGTCTAGTGCCCGCTATGGCGGCTGCAGTACCGCAGTAGCAGCACCGCTATAGAGGTTGCCAGGTGGCAGAAGCGGCCAAGTGTAATTTATTGCTGGCCGCTGTGGCGGTGTGAATGGTCGTTGAGGCGTCACCGCGCAGCGGTCACGTTGTCGCGGAAGCTGTATCGAGCAGATTACTTCATTAAATGAGTATTAAAAACCCTAAGTCCCTTATTCTTTATTATTTCGACTTTGGAGTTATTGAGAGCTTTTCAAGGTGATTCTTGGGAGAAACTCTTTGTGGTAAGTTCTTCTACTTTCTTTGCTATTCCATCTTCCACAATCAGCTTAGGATTCCATTATCATGCTAGTTCCTTAAGGGTTTGATGATTAAAAAAGAATTCCATGAGTTCTTTTTTCTAGGCTTCTAAATCTTGAATTATTGATTGGGTTAGCTTCATTAAGCATGAATTGATGACTAGAATCTATTATTGCATGAATTCTTCCATATTATGGCTAATTTATGGGATTAGAAGCTAGGGTTTATACCCAAATTTGGGGGTTTTGCCTAGAATCCGAATTTAAGTAAGTTGTTGATTCTTCTAGCTTGTAATTGATGGGAATTGATCACCTAGAGCTTTAATTTCATGTTGGAACCTTTAGATTCCTAATTTCACCCTTCTAGTTCATAAAACCCTTTCCTTAGGTTGGGAATTTCGGTCTTGGATAGAAGTAAGGCTTGATTGATCTTCTTCTTGATTCTAATTGCATATTTCGGATAATATTAGACTTCCATTATCACGAGGCTCGAAGTAAAGGAAAGACTAAGGTGTGATTCTTAGAGACTTTGTTGTTCGGCCTGCCAAGTAGATTACGGCTTACCTTATGGTGAGATTTTAATTAGCGAAGCATACATTTAGACGATATTGTCAGAGAATGCAATTAAACCTTTACATATGAAGTTGGCTTGGATATTGCTTTAGGTTGGGCCTTGTTGTGTGATTTCGGGATAGCCACCCCGTTGTGTTGTGACTTATTGTTCTATTTGTTGTTGGCTCGATGCCACATGGAGATAGTAGATATTGGTTACTAGTTATATATCTTGATGATGATATTGTAGCACCTTGCTTGTTGTTGTTTTGAGACGAGGATTGTGATTCTATTATAGCTTATTGTGTAGCCTTTCTATTGATATTGTTGGTGTGCCCATGTGTGGTACTGTTGATATTAATTTGATAACTGACATTGAATTCATACATTGCACGCATTCTCATCCTTCATAATATATTATTGATACATTGATGATATATAAGGAAACACTGTTATGAGCTGGGCTTAGTTGGATGAGAGTGACGTGAGGACCGATGCCTCATGTTTATCTCAGAACCGAGGTATGAGTGCTGGCAGCGATTGCTGAGGTCTTTTCCCGAATCGTAAGTGTACATGGACTTCGCAGGTCCCTCATAGGTTGTGCTACCGAGATATGACGTTCCATCATCGGAGTACATATGTACGGTGCATATGTATTGCATTCACACTTCATACATTATAGCATTGCATTGTACCATGGATTCTATTGTGATATTCTTGTGATGTATTTGTGATATACGAATTCAGATTGAATGTACTGAGACTTGGCATAGTTGGGTTTAGATGCTACAACATAGGTGATGATTTGTACTTGATTACTGGCTCGTGTTGACTTATACTTTGTTGATTTACCTGTTTATCTTACTTTATTGCCTTGATATATGTTAGCAAATCTTAGTCAGCCTATGTTACGTACTGGTACTTTTTAGTTGTACTGACCTGCACTTGCTACATGTTTTTTATGAATGCCAAGTTCCAGGTGGGTTCGACCTCTACTCCTCGTGGCTAATAGCAGTTCGAGGGTTGCTGTATCGAGTCTTATAGGGTGAGAACGAGGAAGTTTCACCGCCTTGAAGATTCTTCTTTTATTATGTCTTTTTTTCCGTTGTGAGACATGATTTTGGGACAATTGATGTATTTTGGTTATTCAAACTTATAGTATTTAGCTAGTTGCTCTTGTATGACCAGACCAAATACTGGGGTGTATTTCTTTACTTTCGCATTTTCTTATATCATTATCGTAAGACTTACGTTATTCTATCTCTTCCGCTTAGTTATTTATTTGTCATATTTTTATGATTGTTAGGATAAGGGTTCGCTTATTGAGGTGGGAAAGGTAATTGCCCTCGCGACTTATTGAAATTGGGTCGTGGCAAGTTGGTATCAGAGCTGTAGGTTACCTGGGCTACAATATAAGAGTGTGTCTAGTAGAGTCTCATGGACCGATATGATAAGCTCCGTACTTATCTATGAGAGGCTATAAGACATTTAGGAAACTTCACTTTCTTTCCTTCTTTCGTGCTGCTTTATATATAATTGGTACCAAGAACAATCGAATTAGTCTGACTCTTATCTCTTCTCTCACAGATTGTGAGGACTCGAGCTATGATAGCCTAAGACCAGGTGCTAGAGCCCGCAGCTACGGCTGGCACCAGGGGACGAGCAACAACTAGAGGACGCGGTCAAGCTAGAGACTGCAGGACTACCCCAGCCAGGGGCAACGCTCATACGGTAGGGCAGCGGCGTGAGAGATCTTCGTCTCTAGAGCCTGAGGTACAGCAGGTTCGAGACCAGGCCGCCGAGGGTGATGCGGCTCTAGTACAGGCACACCCCGAGGCCACTTTAGACCAGGTGATATAGGGTACTATGCCTCATGTTCTACTCTATTTCGATGCCCAGCAGGATATCGCTGGTGTTACCTCTTCGCGCGAGGGATCGCAGATTAGAGTTGGGGTGCAAATGGAGTAGAACACGAGTCGTGAGCATAGACCGACTCATGTAGCGCACCCTACTGCGGCTATGGCTCCTCGGACAGATGCAGTGCCAGCCCTGGAAGATGATCTTAGACTCGCGGTGGGCTCTATTATAAACTTGGCTGATCAAGATCTAGTTGTGAGGTTTAGAAAGTTGGAGAGGATGTGTATGAGTTCATCTTGGAAATGCATAAGTTGTTACATAGGATGAGGATAGTTGAGTCCCATAGAGTTGATTATGTTTCCTACCAGTTTCGCGGGATGCAAAGACTTGGTGGAGGTATTTTGTTGCTTGCAGACCTGAGGGTTCTCCTCTACTAACTTAGACACAGTTCTATCGGGCTTCCTTGAGAAGTATATGCCCTGAGCTTTGAGAGAGGCGCATAGGGATAAGTTTCTCCACCTGTACCAGAGATTACAGTCTGTTGATGCCAATGTGACTCGGTATCTATATCTGGCCAGTTATTCAGCGCCCCTGATTCCTACTGAGCCCGAAAAGATTCGATGCTTTATTGGTGGGCTTGTTGGTTCTCTTCAGAATCCTTGCCTTCAGCTTGAGGCCATAGGGGCTTCCTTCCAGTCCATCGTTGAGCATGCTTCTTTAGTCGAGGCCGCTAAGGCCCGCGCATTTGGAGGAATTAGTGAGAAGAAGAAACGACAGTTTAGGAGTTATAGTAGTACCAGCTCAAAGGGCGCCAGTCAGTCTTCTTGGCTGTATTAGCCCTATTTTGGCCACCCTGTGCATTCGGCTTTGCAGGCGTCCTTTAGTGGGCCACCCAGGCAGAGAGCTTCTGAGAGCTCGTTCTCTCGACCAATAGACAGGGTTGTTCCAGTTGGGTCTTACGCTTCAGTCTATTAGTCTCCGCCCTCTAAGGGTTGTTTTGCATGCAGAGAGCCCTATCATTATGCTAGAGAGTGTCCACAACCCAGGCAGGGTCATCAGTTCTAGAGGACTCCAGCATCTTCAAGTAGCCGAGGTGGTGCTTCCCAGAGGGCAGTGCCAAGTTAGGTCGCGGTGGTTCACATTTTTCTAGAGGTGGATCCCAGGCTGGTAGAGGAGGGTCCCAGAGTTTGAGAGGTGGATCGCAGTTGGGATGTGGTGGGTCCCATTGTTATTTGTTTCCAGGTAGACCCGAGGCGGATGCCTCAGATGCTATCATTATAGGTACCGTTTCTGTCCGACATAGAGCAACATTTGTATTATTTGATCCTGGATCCACTTATTCGTATGTGTCTGCATATTATGTCGTTGATTGGGATTTTCCTTGTGATAGCAGAGTTGTACCTATTCATGTGTCTACTCCAGTCGGAGATTCTGTTAGAGTTGATCGAGTTTATTGGTCATGTTGGTTACTTTTACAGGTTATGACACTTGGGTAGATTTGATGATACTTGATATGGTAGATTTTGATACTATCTTGGGTATGACATGGCTTTATCCTTATCATGCAATCTTGGACTGTCATGCCAAGATAGTCACATTAGCCATGTCGGGCATTCCTAGACTTGAGTAGAGGGGTACTCCTAGCCCCCTTCCGAAGAAGATTATTTCCTTTCTTCAGGTGAAGACATTAGTCAACAAGGGGTGTTTAGCTTATCTGGATCATGTGCGTGACACTACTGTTACATCTCCACCCTTGGAGTCCATTCTCATTGTGAGCGAGTTTACTGAGGTACTTCCGACTGATCTGTCCGGTATGCTATGCCACCCGATCGTGATATTAACTTCTGTATTAACTTGGATCCGGATACTCGTCCTATTTTTATTCCGCCATATCGGATGGCACCTGCCGAGTTGAGAGGGCTTAAGGAGAAATTGCAGGATTTATTGAGCAAGGGGTTCATTAGACTGAATGTCTCCCCTTGGGGTGCAACTATGTTTATGAAGAAGAAAGATGGATCTATGAGGATTTGTATTGATTATCGCCAGCTGAACAAGGTTACTATTCGGAACAAGTGTGTTATGGCTCATATTGATGATTTATTTTACCAGCTTCAGGGTGCTTTAGTGTTCTCGAAGATTGACTTGCATTCAGGCTACCATCAGCTGAAGGTCAGGGCTGAGGATATTCCGAAGATAGCTTTTCGGACGAGATATGGGCATTATGAGTTTGTGGTGATGTTATTTTGGCTTGTTGAATCAACATGAGACATGTACTGATACGGAATATAAGTTAAACATGCATGATTTGACTAAAACGTGAGACCCAATAATCATAAGCCTGAAAATATTGTTATATCATAAATGCAAAATTAGTCTGAAAGTATAGTAACATAGCCAACAAGGCCAACTCAACTGAATATCGTACATGACATAACTGAACTAGTCTATGAAACCTCAGACATAAGTCTGACTGCTAAACTGTTTACCGGGAGAAGGCCCCCGGCATACCTTAACTACATAACTAACATGAAAATAACGTAAAGACAACACCCCAAATGGAATGGGGCTCACCAAAAGCTGATACGAGCAATGTCCTAACGAGCGGATGCGTCATCCTGTAAATCAATACCTACATTGTGAAATGCAGGCCCCCGGAAATAAAAAAGGACGTCGGTACATTTGAATTGTACTGGTATAATAAGCAATTGAATGAAATAAACATGGCACATGAAATAATAAGAACTAAAACTAAAACTATAAGTTGAACATGAACATGAGCATCATCTGACATGAATGTATATGTAACATGAATAAAACATTTTAAGCTGGAGAGTCTTAGTATAACTGACATGTAACCACCATGTGAGCATGTGGCATTTGATCTTTGGCCAATCAGCTAAGCCATCTCATACCTTGTCAGGGTACAAGACATAAACATGGCATGAATGGATCCAATAATCCGCAATGGGTAAACATGAAGGAACCGTCCTAATTGGGCGGAGCAATCCTTATCCTACGCTGTCCTACATAGTTTTAGGTATTCCATCTCGGTAATCTGTGCAACTCCCAAAATATGAACATGGATATAATTGGCTTATAAGCTATGAATTACATAAACATGATTGTAAACATGATTCGTGAGTGTAATATAACATAAATATAGATATATAGTATAACACCTGGAGCTAGCCTACCAAGCACCACTCATCATGCTCATCATCATATTCAACTTGGATCAACACAATTTTCAAGAAAAACTTACTATGAAATGATCTTCAATTACTTCTCAAAATATAAATTTATGTACAAGCCCACGAGGCTACAAAATGATATACAAGATATACACTAAGAAGATCATGAGACGTCTACTACCCATATATGTCCACGACCCTCTAACTAGAGCACTGAATTCATAAGGACGGGACATGTCATGACCCAACCAGAGGGCCATGACGGGCACCGGTGCTAACCCACCCGGGCACCTCTAGTCGTACATTCACATTTATATTTAGGCGAGTCACACAGCTTAGTCATAATTTCTATCCATCATTAATGCTAATCTCATTGGACAACAATACATTTATAACATCATCGACACAGTGCCCATATCCATGTACACTAGCCGACGAGGCTATCAAAATAATGTACAAAATATAAGCCGACAAGACTGCAAGACATCTAACCATACACAACTGTCTACGAGCCTCTAAGAAGAGTATGTCACATCATATAGGCGGGACAGGACCCCGCCTTGCCCGTAGGTATGTACACAAAAGAATAATACCAAAAGCTGCAGCTCCCGATGAAGTGGAGCTCCTCTATGCAATCCTTGAATAAGATATCTATGGATCAAGTCTGTTTCCCTGTCCACCTGCGGGCATGATGCAGCGTCCACAAACAAAAGGACGTCAGTACGAATAATGTACTGAGTATGTAAAGCATAATAAACATCATAATAGGAGCATATGAGACAACATAAGAAATAGCATAAGATGGGAGAATCAGGGGATAGTATCCATCATCGTAATTACTTACTTGTCTTTCATAGGGATCCTCCATTTCTAATGCGTGCTCGTGTACATACATATATACATATACATATATCCATATCCGTATCCATATTCGTATCCGTATTCATATACATATTCGTATCCATAGCATACCCGACCATGAAGGTTCGGTGGTTTCACATACCCGGCCATGACAAGGCTCGGTGTCATACATACCTAGCCCTACCAAGGCTCAGTGTTATCCGTACTCAACTGCAGTGGTGTGCGCGCAATCGGTATCATACCCGATCATATTAGCTCGGTGTTACATAATAGTCATACATGCTTAAATCCGTATACGTAGGAGCTCATGAGTATCATTGTCATCATTAACATTATCATTTTCATTATATCTATCCTTAGAGGATCAACTATCATATAAAAGAGGCAATAGAATTGTGAACGTATCGGGAATCGTAAACTTTGGTAATCTTAGAGATAGAGTCAATTGGAATATATTATGGAACTCATGAAAGGATACATATAGTAAGGGAACCATGCCTTAATGAAAGAAGGGTTAGCCTTACATACCTCTTAGACTTCTTAACTATTTAGCGTTCACCGTTGAAGCTTGAATAATCTACATTTAGAACGATTCATTCCACGGTTGCCTTGATGATACTCTTAAATTCAAACTAGAATAATTCATGATCTAATGAAAATTGGGCAGCATTTCCCCTATTTCGTCAAATTCCATCATATCACAAAACAACTCCCAACAACCACAATAACATCCATAATATACTCACAATATCATAATCAAGTGATCACACTTCATTAGGCCTTCAAAATTCATCCTTATGTTCAACTTATGCTAGCAACTTCATACCCATTTTAGCACATTTTCATATAATTCTTCTTCGTCACCATTATTACCTTCCATAGCAAGATTATATCCATATCATACTAAGAATCATAATTCAAGTTAGCTTACTACTCAAAAACATCATAAAAACTACATTTAGAACTCATCTTCTACTTTCTCCTTCTACCCAAGTCGTTCAACAACTAAACATTCTTGATAACATATAATAAGTATGAAAACTAACCTTTTACCTCATAAGAATGAGCTTTGGAGCAAGCTATCAACTTATATGAAAACCCTAGCTTCAATATCCAAAGAATTCTTGAAGTCTACTAACCCTAGCAAGGCTTCTAACACATGGGTATCTTGATTCTTGCCTCTTGATATTTAATCTCCCTTGGATTTTGGCTTGGATTCGTTTATGGGGTTGAAGAGAGGGTTTTTGGAGAGCTTTTGGATCTGAGTTGGTAAAATAAAATGTTCAAATGAAGTGGAATGAAATATATAAAGCGCAACTTAAAATCTCGTCGGGCAATTCTGCGCCCATTTTAACGGGCCGTCAAATTTCCTACGTACCGTCAAAATGCTCCGTAGAACTGCCCAGACAAATATGGTTCACTGTAACTATTTTACACTGGTCTGTTACAACTTGACGGGCCGCAGAAATTTTTGCGGTCCGTCAAAATTCCTGCGGGGCGTCAAACAGTCCGTCAAAATTTTCTACTCAGACAGTCTATCTTGAAACACCCATAACCTTTTACTCCGATGTCACATTGACGAACGGTTTGTTGCATTGGAAACTAGACTCGATGAAATTCAATTTGGATAAAATAAACACACCAAAACTCCTCATATTCTAGGAGATATGCCTCCCCCAATTTGGACCAAAATCATGTCCGAAAATTTTGCCAAGTTTTCCCAAAGTTCCGAGAAACTCCACTCCTTAATTTGCTTGTTCTTAAATCCTTCCATATCTTATTTCATGGGCTTAAACCCCCATAACCATAATATGGGAACATATAATCTCATATATGTCACGACCCAACCGGAAGGCCGCGACCGGCACCCGGTGCTAGCCCACACGGACACCCCTTAGCGTACCTTTACATTCACATCTAGGTGAGCCACATATTAAATCATACACTTCTATTCATCAATCATGCCAATCCCATTGGACAACAATACCTTTATATCAACATTAGCAACTATGCCCATATCAATGTACATAAGCCGACGAGGCTAACAAAATGATATCCAAAATATAGGCCGACAAGGCCAAACACTTCTAACTATATACACATGTCTACGAGCCTCTAAGGAGAGTATGTCATATCATGTAGGTGGGACAGGACCCAACTATGCCCATAAATATGTACACAAAAGAATCAATACCCAAAAGCTATTGCTCCGATGGAAGTGGAGCTCTGCTATGTAGTCCCTGAGAAATATAGCTATGGATCAAGCCTGTCTCCCTGGCCACCTGCGGGCATGACGCAGCGTCCACAAACAAAAGGACATCAATACGAAGAATGTACTGAGTATGTAAAGCATGATCAATATCAATAGAGAAGCATAATAAGTAACATAAGAAATAGCATAAGATGGGAGATAGTAGAATCATCGTCATAAGAACTTACTTGCTTTTCATGGGGACATTCCATTTCTAATGCGAGGTTGTGTACATACATCCGTATTCGTATCCGTACTCATATTCATACTGTCACGACCCAACCCCGTAGGCCGTGACTGGTGCCCGACCTGGACACCCGTATACACACTCTTTAGCTATATGTTCAGTTCACAACAAACACAATATGGAACTTATAACGACCAAACCATGGTCTCGAAACTGTCGCATAAATATACATGTAAATGCAAGCCGACAAGGCTGCTACCACAACATGATAATATCTGCAAGCCGGCGAGGCTGCCATCACATATCAATATCATATGCAAGCCGACACGGCTGCCAATATAGACGAACATCATACCACAGTACATCGTATAGACACAGCTGAACAGAACCCATACACAACCCACACTTATGTCCACAGACCTCTAAGAGTTTCAACAGTGAAATATGACGGGACAGGGCCCCGTCGTACCCTTAGTCAACATATGTATATATTTAGATCAAAAAGGATCTATGCCAAAGTCTGGGCTCCGGAACAACGGAACTCTCCAAGATAGCAAAAGGGAAATCTTAAGCTGGCGACTCACCAAAGCGAGTATCTGCACCTGCGGCCATGAAACGCAGCCCCCCGAAGAAAGGGGGTCAGTACGGAATATGTACTGAGCATGTAAAGCATGAAACACAGTAAACAGGATCATATTTGAAATGAGGAGTACAGAACATGAGTAAAATATCCAGAATACCAAGATGCTTGCTTTTGAAACATAAATCGTGCATGTCTGTATCATATATCACACTCAACCCGTTTTGAGACGTAGTAATATAATTGGATAACCATCTTATACGTATGTATATAGAACATGTCCCGGCCCTATAGTGAGGGACTCGGTAAATAAAATCATAACATCATCATGCATATATATATATATATATATATATATATATATAACGTGTCCCGGCCCTCTAGTGAGGGGCTCGGTGGATAAAGTCATCATATGCCATCCTGGCCGCCATCACCGTATCATCATATCATCATGTCATCATATCATCTTATACATATACATATAACGTGTCCAGACCCTCTAGTGAGGGACCCGGTGAACAATGCAGTGAAGCTGTGCACGAAAACATACCCGGCCCGGGACTCGGTGAAAGATATATTGAGGTATGCACGAGCAGAGTAGTGAGAAACTATATGCAATTCAAAACGTTTTTAAGGACTCATTAGAATAGTCAACACGAACCATCGTTCGCAAATTCAATAATAGTCATATCATTTACCTTTCGGATTTCCCTGCGGATTATATCAAAATGGAACTTTGAAATCATATGTACGTATCAAAATATATATATCAAATGTAAGTTATGAGAATCAAGATCATTTGTCATCCTAGTGTCTCTAGGAATAGGAATTCCTATATATATATATATATCGTATATTCGTTTCACAACGATCATGCCAAAAAGAAAGAAGGCTTAGCTTCACATACCTTTAGCGCTTATTTGTCACACAATATGTATACGCTGCCCAATAATACTTCAACCTATATTAAGATGCCAAACAACTACGGTTAAGCTACGGGAAGATTCAAAACGTATTCTAACGTTAGTAACTCCTTTCGAGATGTTTAGACGACATTTTCTCTTGTGGTCAAACCAACTACATACAACCAATCCCACATCAATAATTATACATTCAATACCAATCCGGACAGCCCACATAACATTCCAAACAGTCCGCATTCACAACATTCAATAGCGATTCACATACGGCTACTACATTCTCAAGTTATTCGTAATAGTTTGTAGCCTTTACGTTTGCATGTAACAACTTTATAACAGCCCATCCAACATACGATATAATGCATAACCTTAATTATCATTAATCTTCCAAGCTAAATAAGAACCACAACAATGTGTCAAAACAGTCCGTAGATTACAACACCCAATAATAGTCTACATACGATTATGACACGTCCAATTTATTCTTGTTAGTCTATTGTCATAACATTTTGTCGAAACGATTCTATAACATCCCAACCACTATGACAACATGATGTATATTCTTAACTATAATTAGTTTTTCCAACTTAGCCAAAACAACACGTCCAAAACAGTCCCTAACCAACAACACGTCCAAAACAGTCCCTAACCGACAGCATAACAATGTTCCGAATTCTTGCAAACGTTTACGAACATACTAAGAAAACCTCATATGATTCTTACACATTATTTCATGTCTTCTTTTCATATAATTTCAGTAAGTTATGACTAGCAATCACATGACAACTACATCATCAATTCATACGCAACTAAGCTACGTTTTTATCACTATAATCCTTACAACAACTCACAAATGACTTTAGTTCCAACTCCAACCATTAAACACATTCATTTCCATCATAAAATTCATGAAAATAACAATAAAAATATCAAGTAAAATCAGTTCACTAACTTCTACCAAAAACAGTCCACACACGGCTTAACTATGCTTCAACATCAACACACATAAAATCATAGATTCAATTTATATTCGTACTAACACAACTTCATCTTTAACCTTCCAATTCTTTTCATTATTTTTACCATGCAATCTATGATAGCAACAACCATAATTATTAAAGAAAATCAGTCCATCAATGCCACCAAAACAGTCCCTTCGGCCACATAATCATTCCAACACCAACATTCATGATTTTAAGCATGCAATTCATGTTCATCAAGTTACAACCATACTTCAACATCAACACATATAACCCCATGGCTACTATCATGTTCCAACATCAACACACATTATTTCATGCATACAACTTATATTTACACATCTACATCACCCTTAATACATGGAAAATAAAGTTAGATCTTACCTTGACAACTTGACTTCTCAACTTGGCTAGAAATTATGAATTGAAATGATAATGGTTCTTGTTGCTCTAATGACTATTCTCACGTTTCTAGGGACCTTCTAAAGGTTTGAAACACCTTGGAAGATAATTTTTGGATCAACACACAAAAGCTCAAAATTCAGCCCTTGGCCGAGAGCTTTCTCTTCCTCTCTCTAGGTTCTAAGTCTTTCTATTTTGTGTTGTGAAGTTGAAATGAATTGTAGTGGCTAATTTCTTAGTCATCATTTTGTTAAAATATGATGCATAAAAGTTGGACACATGCTCCACTCATGACCTTGAGCCACTCAATCAATTTTAAACTTGAATTCCATTTTTTCTCCTCAACTTTCGGCTAGCATATGGCCGAATGTCCCTTGTTTTTTCCTTTCTTATTCTTTCCATTTAATTGTTTACAAGACAATTTCATGTGTATTGGATGATTCATACACTAACCTTTGTCCATTGCAATCATACAAAGATGAATAGTCAATATTTAAATGTGCAATGATTCCTCCAACATGTTATGTCTTCATAAAATAATGCATGCCTTCATAAAATAATGGATGCTTCAATATTCAATTGCATGCTTCAACTTTTTCTCCTCCTAATTTCAGCCACCTTGGCCGAATTCCACATGAAAATTTCCTACAATTAGTTGTCCACAATATAATGAAAGTGTAGTGAATGAATCAACATTTAATTGCATATTTGTATGTCTTCCATAATAGTTTTATTTAAGATGACTTTGAGTCATCTTTTGGACATGTCACGTTAATGTTCATATTGACTCATTGTTGCCACTAATTCTTACTTAACACCACAATTAAGTAGTTTCTAATCTCCAACAACATTCTTATACTATGTAAAATTTATAACCGATTAGTTCTAGTTTAGAAATTAAAAATCCGAGGTTTCTATCTCACGTCGATTCCTTCGCGAATAACTCGACGTATCAAATACGGGGTATAACATTCTCCCCCCCCCCCCCCCCCCCCCCCTTTAGAACATTCGTCCTCGAATGTTGAATTGTCCCGTAAGGTCCTATAAATATTTTTGGAAAAGTTTCCCTTATCTTCACCGCCTCAAAAACATCACCCTAAACTTATTGTGTCCGTATCGGCTCCTAAATGCAGTCTTCGGAATATCTGCCTCCCTTACCGGCACTGACTGAAAAGTCGGTGGCTCTGCCTTCAGGTCATGTACCCGTACCAGATGATAAATATAACCCTTTCTGACCATCTTCCTTTAGAATTCCCTTATCATTTCTCCCGTTTATGTCTATCTTTTATTCGGTACACGAGGAATCTTATGCTACCTCTATATCCTTCGGAACACATTACTTCCGCATAATCTTTTTCTTATTTTCAGAGCGTATTTGTTCCTCCACGTCTATTCTTATCATATCAGTCATGTTCTAGCACTCATTCTACCCCGTTACTCCTCTTCCTATAACCTAGCCTTTGACAGTTCCGTCACTTATAATACTAGTTTTCTCGGCTGTACATGTCATAACCTATTGCTACACTGTCATCTCGATTTCTTCTTATTTCCTCCCGTTTCAATTACTCTTTCTTTTCTCGTACTTGCTATCATTTTCGTTATCGTGTACCCTTTATTTTAAACTTTCCCTGCAGAACTTGATAAGTCTTTCTTATTTGTACTATAGCTCGCTTTTCCGTTTTACACTTACCTTTATATTCTAGTCACACAGATCATGTCATGTCTTTGGCCACTTCCTCACTAGGCTTTACTTATTTTCATAACAATCCTCCTTATTATACCCTGTTTGTATTCGATCCCCTAGCGCAACACTTTTTAATCTTATTCACAATTCGTATTATGGTTAAATTACACTTTGTGGAGTAGGCGTACTTAACCCTTTTTACCCTTTCTGATTAATCTTTTATTATCACAAGCCCTTCCAAATTGTCTTAACATTTCCCTTTTTTTTTCCATATTGATCTTGACCTCATAATTACTATTACCATCTATTCAGCAGTTAACATATTTATCGAGGTCAGCTGTACTCGCGACTTAGTCAAATCCTGTCATTACTATTGACAGGACCTTTCAGGACATATTACAAACCTACATCTCATTCTCTTTTTATTTCTAGGAAACTTTTGGCAGAGTTTCCTCTGTATTTCTTATTATCTCAAAACCTGCACGCAGGAAACACCAACAATGCCTCACAGGGCCAACATATATACACATATATCAAATCGTATCATAGCCACACAAGGCTCCCAACTTCAAGTGAAAGGCATAAAGGTGTCGGGACTTACCTCACATATCGCACCTCGAGACATACCTGATCCTTTAACGATCTGTTCTGTTATACTCTCCTACCCACCTTCTCTTTCGTCCTCCAATTTTACATTTCAATCACATTTCAATATTCTTACCTTATCCGACATGCCTCTTTCGAACCGTTACTTACCTGTGTACTTTGTAACATCCTATATCGTCAGTCACTTCTTTCTGTCGATGTCGTCCTTCTGCTGAAATCAAAGCTTTGTATAAGGAATTTCATTTCCTACGACTTGGCTCTATCGCACGATCTTAGATATGAAAGAAAGGTAACATCCTAAATGTCCTGTAGCTTCCTGTTTATAAATGTGGTGCACAACACACCGATAAACAAGACTCTACTAGACACGGTCTGTAGACACTCCGAGGACGAACTATTCTAATACCACTTTTGTCATGACCCAACCCCGTAGGCCGTGCCTGGTGCCCCACCTGGACACCCGTATACACACTCTTTAGCTATATGTTCAGTTCACAACAAACACAATATGGAACTTATAACGACCAAACCATGGTCTCGAAACTGTCGCATAAATATACATGTAAATGCAAGCCGACAAGGCTGCTACCACAACATGATATTATCTGCAAGCCGGCGAGGCTGCCATCACATATCAATATCATATGCAAGCCGACACGGCTGCCAATATAGACGAACATCATACCATAGCACATCGTATAGACACAGCTGAACAGAACCCATACACAACCCACACTTATGTCCACAGACCTCTAAGAGTTTCAACAGTGAAATATGATGGGACAGGGCCCCGTCGTACCCTTAGTCAACATATGCATATATTTAGATCAAAAAGGATCTATACCAAAGTCTGGGCTCCGGAACAACGGAACTCTCCAAGATAGCAAAAGGGAAATCTTAAGCTGGCGGCTCACCAAAGCGAGTATCTGCACCTGCGGCCATGAAACGCAGCCCCCCGAAGAAAGGGGGTCAGTACGGAATATGTACTGAGCATGTAAAGCATGAAACACAGTAAACAGGATCATATTTGAAATCAGGAGTACAGAACACGAGTACAATATCCAGAATACCAAGATGCTTGCTTTTGAAACATAAATCGTGCATGTCCGTATCATATATCATACTCAACCCGTTTTGAGACGTAGTAACATAATTAGATAACCATCTTGTACGTATGTATATAGAACATGTCCCGGCCCTATAGTGATGGACTCGGTAAATAAAATCATAACATCATCATGCATATATATATATATATATAACGTGTCCCGGCCCTCTAGTGAGGGGCTCGGTGGATAATGTCATCATATGCCATCCTAGCCGCCATCACCATATCATCATATCATCATGTCATCATATCATCTTATACATATACATATAACGTGTCCCGTCCCTCTAGTGAGGGACTCAGTGAACAATGCAGTGAAGTTGTGCACGAAAACATACCCGGCCCGGGACTCGGTGAAAGATATATTGAGGTATGCACGAGCAGAGTAGTGAGAAACTATATGCAATTCAAAACGTTTTTAAGGACTCATTAGAATAGTCAACACGAACCATCGTTCGCAAATTCAATAATAGTCATATCATTTACCTTTCGGATGTCCCTGCGGATTATATCAAAATGGAACTTTGAAATCATATGTACGTATCAAAATATATATATCAAATGTAAGTTATGAGAATCAAGATCATTTGCCATCCTAGTGTCTCTAGGAATAGGAATTCCTTTGGAATCGTATATATATATATATATATATATATATATATATATATATATATATATATATATATATCGTATATTCATTTCACAACGATCATGCCAAAAAGAAAGAAGGCTTAGCTTCACATACCTTTAGCGCTTATTTGTCACACAATATGTATACGCTGCCCATTAATACTTCAACCTATATTAAGACGCCAACAACTACGGTTAAGCTACGGGAAGATTCAAAACGTATTCTAACGTTAGTAACTCCTTTCTAGATGTTTAGACGACATTTTCTCTTGTAGTCAAACCAACTACATACAACCAATCCCACATCAATAATTATACGTTCAATACCAATCCGGACAGCCCACATAACATTCCAAACAGTCCGCATTCACAACATTCAATCGCGATTCACATATGGCTACTACATTCTCACGTTATTCGTAATAGTTTGTAGCCTTTACGTTTGCATGTAACAACTTTATAACAGCCCATCCAACATACAACATAATGCATAACCTTAATTATCATTAATCTTCCAAGCTCAATAAGAACCACAACAATGTGTCAAAACAGTCCGTACATTACAACACCCAATAATAGTCTACATGCGATTATGACAGGTCCAATTTATTCTTGTTAGTCTATAGTCATAACATTTCGTCGAAACGATTCTATAACATCCCAACCACTATGACAACGTGATGTATATTCTTAACTATAATTAGTTTTTCCAACTTAGCCAAAACAACACGTCCAAAACAGTCCCTAACCAACAACACGTCCAAAACAGTCCCTAACCGACAACATAACAATGTTCGGAATTCTTGCAAACGTTTACGAACATACTAAGAAAACCTCATATAATTCTTACACATTATTTCATGTCTTCTTTTCATATACTTTCAGTAAGTTATGACCAGCAATCACATGACAACTACATCATCAATTCATACGCAACTAAGCTACGTTTTTATCACTATAATCCGTACAACAACTCACAAACGACTTTAGTTCCAACTCCAACCATTAAACACCTTCATTTCCATCATAAAATTCATGAAAATAACAATCAAAATATCAAGTAAAATCTGTTCACTAACTTCTACCAAAAACAGTCCACACACAGCTTAACTATGCTTCAACATCAACACACATAAAATCATAGATTCAATTTATTTTCGTACTAACACAACTTCATCTTTAACCTTCCAATTCTTTTCATTCTTTTTACCATGAAATCTATGATAACAACAACCATAATTATTAAAGAAAATCAGTCCATCAATGCCACCAAAACAGTCCCTTCGGCCACATAATCATTCCAACACAAACATTCGTGATTTTATGCATGCAATTCATGTTCATCAAGTTACAACCATACTTCAACATCAACACATATAACCCCATGACTACTATTATTTTCCAACATAAACACACATTATTTCATGCATGAAACTTATATTTACACATCTACATCACCCTTAATACATGGAAAAGAAAGTTAGATCTTACCTTGACAACTTGACTTCTCAACTTGGCTAGATTTTGTGAATTGAAATGATAATGGTTCTTGTTGCTCCAATGACTATTCTCACGTTTCTAGGGACCTTCTAAAGGGTTGAAACACCTTAGAATATAATTTTTGGATCAACACACAAAAGCTCAAAATTCAGCCCTTGGCCGAGAGCTTTCTCTTCCTCTCTCTAGGTTCTAAGTCTTTCTATTTTGTGTTGTGAAGTTGAAATGAATTGTAGTGGCTGATTTCTTAGTCATAATTTGGTTAAACTATGATGCATACAAGTTGGACACATGCTCCACTCATGAACTTGAGCCACTCAATCAATTTTAAACTTGAATTCCATTTTTTTCCTCAACTTTCGGCTAGCATATGGCCGAATGTCCCTTGTTGTTTCCATTCTTATTCTTTCCATTTAATTGTTTACAAGACAATTGCATGTGTAGTGGATGATTCATACAGTAACCTTTGTCCATTGAAATCATACAATGATGAATAGTCAATATTTAAATGTGCAATGATTCTTCCAACATGTTATGTCTTTATAAAATAATGCATGCCTTCATAAAATAATGGATGCTTCAATATTCAATTACATGCTTCAACGTTTTCTCGTCCTAATTTCAGCCACCATGGCCGAATTCCACATGAAAGTTTCCTCCAATTAGTTGTCCACAATATAATGAAAGTGTAGTGAATGAATCAACATTTAATTGCATATTTGTATGTCTTCCATAATAGTCTAATTTTAGATGACTTTGAGTCATCTTTTGGACATGGCACGTTAATGTTCATATTGACTCATTGTTGCCACTAATTTTTACTTAACACCACAATTAAGTAGTTCCTAATCTCCAACAACATTCTTATACTATGTAAAATTTATAACCGATTAGTTCTAGTTTAGAAATTAAAAATCCGAGGTTTCTATCTCACGTCGATTCCTTCGCGAATAACTCGACGTATCAAATACGGGGTATAACACATACTCGTTTACATTCGTATCCATAGTCGTATCCATATACATAGCCTTATTCATATTCATGTCATATACATATTCTTATTCGTGTTCGTATCATATTCGTATTTATACTCATATCTATATCATATACATATTCACATCATATACATAGCATTTACATAGCATACCGGACCACGAAGGTTCTGTGTTTCACCTACCCGACCATGGCTAGGCTCGGTTATCATACATACCTGGCCAACCAAGGCTTCAGGGCTGCACATACCTGTACCTACCAAGGCTTCAGGGTTATCCATACCCAACTGCAGAGGTGCGCGCGCGTTATATAAATATATACATTCTACCCGGCCTTATAAGCTCGGGGTTCCATAATAGTCATACATAGGCACATATACATAATAGCTCATAAGCATCTTTAACATCATTACTATTATCATCGTTATCATCATCGTCATTACCATTATCGTTATTCATTAAATCTACCCTTATAGGATTATTCGTCATATGAGGAATTTAGTACAATCGTAATACATATCGTGAATTATAAGCTTTGTAGCCTTTTAAGGATAGAATCATTTGGAGAGCGTCATAGGCTCATAGAAGAGTAGATATTTGGCCGAAGAACCATGCCTTATGAAAGAAGGGTTAGCCTTACATACCTTCCTGTTCAACTATTCTACACTTGCACGTTCTCCTTCCATGCTCACGTTTCCACCTTCATTAGAGTCATACTATCATTAGAAATCGATTGCTAGCATTCACGACTAAAACTAGAGAAAATTGGACAGCATATCCTTTATTTATACGACTTCGTCCATATCATATATTAACTCCCAAACGTCAATAATACATTCACAATATCATAACAATAGTCTTTATTTATCCACATTATCTATATTTCTCAATTCACTTCCAATCACCCATATCCATGGTCATAACACACGACTACGTTCATTCATATACATTGCCTATCCCATGTTCTTAACATCATTTATAACATATCCATATCACAACACATCAAGAATCATGACTCAATTCAAGCTATTACTCAAAATGGCACTATTTCCACATTCATGACCCATTTTTCTATATCCTTCTACAATCCAAGTGTTTCAACTTTCAAATACCTTAAACAACATGAAAATACCATAAATCTTACCTTAGATGGTGTAGGGATGAACCTTGGGTGAAAACACCTCACTTGAGAAAAACCCTAGTTTCAACTTCACTTGGATTCCTTGCCTTGGATGAACTTGAATGGGTTTCTTACACTTGATTCACTTAGATTGATGTTGTTGATCACTAATATCTCTTGAATTCTTGTGGGAGAAGTGTAGATAGATGTTTTAGAGAGAAGGGGTGTGAAAGGAAATGAAATGAAATAAGACTTGGATCCCTTATTAAATACACCAAATCTGTCCCGACCAGCTCTACGGACCAACATACGGTCCGTATAAATTATACTGATCGTATGTCTGGCCGTAGATTTGGTCAAGAGAGGGGTACCAATGTTGGCTGATTGTACGGTCCAACATACGGTCCGTATGTTTTATACGGCCAGTATGTTTGGCCGTATAATCTCCAGTTTCCCGAAGTTCGTTTTCGTCGACTCTTTTGATCTCTAATCCTTATGGAACCTTCTTAGCACTTGTATAATACTTCATTAACCATACAATAGGATCTATATTATCCCTTTAAAACATCACCACATAAACATTAGCTCAATCATAGCGGAATCTTTCCGAACACGACTTACGTTTCGCTCTCTTCAACAAACTAAACTTCAAATATTCATAGAAATTCAAAATCTTATTAGATGAACCTCAAGATATCTAATCCTTCGCTTAACCTAGTAGGGATTTCATAATCACCTTAAGCTCACATTAACCTATCCACAAATCAACACATACGGAATTTTTGAGGTGTAACAATATATCCTAAGGTAACTCCAGTTTCTACGATTTGGACAACTAACACCTAACGAATCTCAACGGACGAAACTATGAGGTGTAACAGGACAGGACCCCGCCATGCCCCAAATATGTACATAAAATAATATACCAATAAACTGCAACTCCGGAGTAGTGGAGTGCTCCTGTATATCTACTGATAAGCTCTTAAGTATCTGTGCCGTCTCCCTATCTGCCTGCGGGCATGAACACAACGTACATAATAGAAAGGACGTCAGTACAAACAATGTACTGAGTATGTCAGGCATGTATAACAGCATAATCAAGAAATAAGAGAGCATAAGATGAAGAGATAACCTGTAACTGATCGCCTCTTAAGGCGGAATCATGCATGCAAACTTTTGCATCTAGAACATCATCATATCATGTACACATACATAAACTGCCCGACCATATAGGTACGGTGTGATCATCATCATTATCCCACGTCCGGGCCTCCCATGTCCGGGGTAACCATCTCATGCCCCCCGCTAGTGGTGTCTGCCCGGCTAACTATGCACGGTGTAATTATTATTGTAGCTGCCCAATACGCCCATCGTAGTGGTGTTTGCCAGGCCAACTAGGCACGGTGTAAACTCACATATACATAACATAGAGCATGCATGAGAACTCAAGTAAAAGCTATAACTCTATCGGAGTGACGTAAGGTCGGTAATCTCCAATCATATTATGGAACAAACATCATCGCTATGCCTCACCTTGAAAGAACAAGTAACATAAGGTGAAATGTCCAACAATGAATAACATCAAGGAAATTATAAAATGAGATCATTATGCTCATAATAGCATCAATTCATAAGCTTTAGCATCTCTAGAAATAGAATCATCATTATCATAGAACACATTTTATCTCTTCCTCATAAGAAGCCTTTAACAATCTTTAACTTTCAACTTTTGGGATGTAAGAAGGTCATGGAAATA
This sequence comes from Lycium barbarum, assembly GCF_019175385.1. NCBI lineage: Eukaryota > Viridiplantae > Streptophyta > Magnoliopsida > Solanales > Solanaceae > Lycium > Lycium barbarum. Next base: position 44,887,387 of record NC_083346.1, on the reverse strand, counting down.
TATAGGAGATGGTGATATAAGAGTCATGCCTTTTGAAAGAAAGGGACTAGCCTCACATACCTTTACGTCTTCTTAACAACTAAACGTTCTCCTTCCCAGCTCACAACTCTACATTCATGAGAATTCATACTAAATTACATCATTTAAAACATGCTTAAGTCTATACTAAAGCCACTAAGAGCTAACAAAAAATGGGCAGCATTTCCTTTGTTTCGACAACTTTCTTCATAGAATAAACAACTCCCAAACATCAACATCAACATCAACACCTATAATACCATAATCAATAGACATTTTTAAGTTAAACATTGTTCCATCCTCAAAACTCCTTTTCAAAGTCATTCATAACCATAGCTACAACATAATACCATATTCATTTTCACATAATACTTTCTCAACGTCAATAGTATCATCCACAACAAAATTATACTCATGGAATACTAAGAACTATGACTCAAGTCAAGTTACTATTCAAGAATATCATTAAATCCATCTTGAGCTTCATATTTTCTTCCTTCCTTCATTCAAGTTATTCAACAACCAAATACTCTTAATAATATGAAATAGATGTAAAACTCACCTTTGATCATGTAAGGATGAAATTTGGATGAATACACTTCACTTGAGAGAAACCCAAACTTCAATACCAAAGGGAATCTTGACTTCTACAAACCCTAGTGAGCTTCTTTGCACTTGATTCTATTGGTTCTTGGTAATTAATCCTTGATTTCTCTTAGATTTGTGTTGATATGGTGTGAGGAACTTTCTAGAGCTCTGAAGAAGTGTAGAGAAGATGGGAAATGAGAAATAAGAACTTGGGTCATCTATTTATCAGTAGAGAAAAATCTTACCCGATTGAGTTATACGGGCACCTATACGGTTCGTATAATTTTATATGGTCCGTATAATACTACCAAGGACTGACCTTCTCTAGAAAGGTTATAAGGACCCTTGTACGGACCGTATAAAGTTATATAGACTATATAAGTGGTCGTATAACTCATATTTTCCGAAATTGTTCTCGCTGATTTGATCGATCTCAAATCATGGAACCTTCTTGGGACTTGTATAACACTTCATTAACTATCTAAGAAGCCCTATATATTCTCCTCAAGACATTACTAAATAATCATTAACTCGATAATTGCGAAACCTATACTTTACTTCCTTTGACGAACTTAATTTCTCCGATTCGTAATACTTCAAAAATCTTGTAGTATACAGCTTTAAGCTACCAAATATCCTTCTTGAGGTCATATGAACTTCATGTTCAAATTAAGCTTGCTTTATTCTATTCACACCACAACGACATGAAATGTCCGAGGTGTAGCATTCTCCCCCCCTTAAGAACATTCGTCCTGGAATGTTAAGTTTTCGGGGATTTTACAAAATTTTGCCAGAGTTTCCCCTGTAATATGGCACTACCATCCTGTCACAGCAACCCAAAATATATGGCCTCATAGGGCTACAACAACAACAATAACAAAATATGGCCACACACGACCAAGAAAGCACCAAAACAAAGCATTACATACCTGTGGACAATGGCGTCTCGTCCTGAACCTTTTCTGGGAGTGGAAATAAATACGGATATTTGGACTTCATATCTTCTTCTGCTTCCCAAGTCATCTCCTCTCTATTATAGTTTCTCCACAGGACCTTAACTGAGGCTACGTCTTTGGTTCTGAGTTTCCGCACTTGCTTATCTAGTATGGAAATAGGTACTTCTTCATAATTCAACTTCTCGGTAACTTGGATATCATCTACAGGAACGATTCTGAAATGATCTCTAACACACTTACGGAGCATCGACACATGGAAAACTAGATGGACTGATTCAAATTCTGAAGGTAGGTCTAATTCATAAGCCACTTGTCCTACTTTGCGCAAAATTCTCTAAGGCCTAACATACTGAGGACTAAGCTTCCCCTTCTTGCCAAATCTCATTACACCTTTCATTGGCGACACTTTCAGGAATCCCCAATCATTAACTTAGATTTCCAAGTTTCATCGATGATGGTCCGCATAAGACTTCTGGCGACTCTAGGCTGTCAACAATCGGTCTCTGATAAGTTTGATCTTTTCTATTGTTTGCTGAATCAATTCTGGGCCTATTAGTTGTGCCTCTCCTATTTCCAGCCATCCAATTGGCGATATACACTTTCTTCCGTATAGAGCTTCATACGGGGCCATCTGGATAAGAGAATGATAACTGTTATTATATGCAAATTCGATAAGTGGAAAATGATCATCCCAATTTCCTCCGAAGTCTAATACAAATGCCCGCAACATATCTTCCAGGGTCTGTTTTACACCTTGGAAATTTCATATCGTCGCATAGTGAATGAACCAACGTGAGCTTGAGGGTAACAGGATGTTCTTAAGACTATATGACGAATATTTGGTGGTCATAGAATGCGGACGTCAAGATCTTGAAGTTATATGAATTGATGGAATAAGGATTGATAAGGATAAGTGAAGTATAAGTGAGATTTAGGAAAGGTTTCGTAAATTATTCCATTAAGAATTGTTTGGTAAGGTCTTGAGGACAAGTTATAGGGATGTTTAGATCATTAATGAAGTATTAAACAAGTGTTAAGAAGGTTGTATAAGGATTGGAGATCAAACAAAACGATGAGAACAACTTCGGAAAAAGCTGTGAGTTCCACGGACCGTATATTGGTCCGTGGAATACCCAGCAGAGATGATGTCTGGCCAGTGGTGAACCACGACCTGTTCCACGAACCGTACAATGTTCCACGGACCGTGAAAGTGTCCGTGGAAGTCCCGACGAGCTGAATAAGTTCTGATTATATAAATTCATTTTCCCACTTCATTAAATTCATTAAATTCATTTTCCACATTCCTTCTTCATCTCTCAAGACCTGTAGAAGGTTCAATACATTTCATCGGCAAGAATTCAAAGGAAATTGATGATCAACTTCATCAAACCAACAAGAATTAAGAGTATGAAACCCATTAAAGTCATCTAAGCCAAGAAATTTCAAAGGAAGTGAGTTAGGGTTTTTGGTGCAAGAAGAGTATTGCTACTCAAGGATTGTTCCTACAATATCTAAGGTAAGTTTTATGATATTTTCATGTTATTTAGAGTTTTGAGGGGTTGAAAGACCTGGATTATAGAAGGAAATATAAAATGGGTTACAAATATGCGAATAGTGTCATTTTTGAGTTGTAGCTTAATATGAATCATGATTCTTCGTATGTTACAAGTATAGTTATGTTATAAATGATATCAAGAACATAGAAGAAACATTATATGGGGATGAAGGTAATGTTGTATTATGACCATGGTTATGCATGACCTTGAAACGGAATTGGGGAAATTGAATAATGTATGGTTGATGAAGGTTGTTGATTACGAGATTATGAATGTTATTATTAATATTTGGGAGTTGTTATATGATATGGAGAAAGTTGTAGAAACAAAGGATATGCTGCCCAATTTTCTCTAGCATTAGTAAGCACTTTCATATAATCGATTAGCTAATGCTAATGTGAATTCTCTTGAAGGTAAAAATTTGGGCAATGAAGGAGAACAAGCAGGCGATAGATTAGTTAAACGGAAAAGGTATATGAGACTAGTCCTTTCTTTCTATGGCATGAATCCGATGACATGACTTTTCCTTCTTCTCCTTGAATCCTCTATACCCCGGAAAGCTACGAGTCTATGTTCATGAATAGCTATATGAGATAAGAGATACATTACGAGCCCAATAACGATGATGATGAGCTTAAGTCTAAAAATCCTACAGTTCATGGTATGATGTTCCTATATAGTTAATGATGTTGTTTATTGTATACACTCACCTTATACACTATTTCCTTCAAGGTGAGGCTGAATACTTATAAACGTCCATAATGGAATCGGTGGGTCACGACCTTATATCACCCCGACATAGCCATAGTTTCCTTCAAGTTCTAATGTATGTTTTTAATGATAAATGTATAATGATTTTAAGTCATGATATGTCTATGAGATGATTAATAATGTAGGTTTATAATATGCCTATGCCATGTATGAAAATGTTGAGTTACGAAGGGTATATGACGATATGATTCCACCGTGCCTAAATGGCCGGACATGTCACCGCTAATGCGGGCTTCTTATGATTCCACCGTGATTAAATGGTCGGACATGTCACCGCTAATGCGGGCTGCTTATGATTCCACTGTGCTTAAATGGCCAGACATGTCACCGCTAATACGGCCTGCTTATGATTCCATCGTTCTTAAATGGCCGGACATGTCACCGTTAAAGCGGGCTGCTTATGATGGTTACCCGGACGCGGGTTAATGATGATGATGATGACGCGATGATATATATATGCTATGATGATACCTGTACTATGATTATATAAGTATACCATATATGTATGAAATGTATTCACCTATAAATCTCATGCAGGTTATATATTCCTCCTATGGTTTTTGATTCCTGTATTATGCTTATCTCATTCATGTCTTACATACTCAGTACAATATTCATACTGACGTCCATTTTCTTTGGACGCTGTGTTCATGCCCACAGGTAGACAGAGAGACGGTGCAGATCCATAGGAGCTACCAGTAGATGTACAGGAGCACTCCATTATTCCGGAGGTGCTACTTGGTTTATTCTTTTGTGTAGATATGTATATGTATATGTATTTTTGGCACGGTGAGGTCTTATCCAGTCCATATGTCTAGCACTCTAGTAGAGGCTCGTAGATACGCAGTGTGGGTAGTATGATCTCACGATGCTACAATCGTATACATGTACATTATTATTGATAGCCGAAAGGCTTATGTATATAAAGTTAATTATGTTTTCAAATGAAAAACGATTGTTTTATGCTTATGAGTATAATAATGGTAAAGAAGTGTATAACGACTATGACGAGTAATAAAATGAGTGGTGCTCGTTGGTTAGCCCCGTCGCGGCCCCTAGTCGGGTCGTGACAAAAGTGGTATCAGAGCAGTTCAGTCCTAGGAATTGTCTACGAGCTGTGTCTAGTCGAGTCTTGTTTATGGTGTGTTGCGCGCCACACTAATAAACAGGAGTCTACAGGGCATTTAGGAAAAATGACCATCTTTCATCTTAAGAGATCGTGCGATAGAGCTGTGTTATAAGATTATCTCCTCCTTAATAGTGTGCTATGATTTCAGCAGAGCTGATGAAAGGAAAAGCTAAGGCAGCCCATAAGGGCAAGATAGTGGTTGAAGAATGGCTTGAACGAGAGCCATCTATAGATATAGAGGAGGGAAAACCCCAGAATAATGCCCTACCTCGGTTTTCCCATACTTCACCCACTTTCGAGGATCAAAGGGGAGCCTCAACTTTAGCTCCAGCACCCCCAGTTCCTCCACCAGACACCTCGAGCCAAGAGATAAGACAAGCCATTCTTCTACTGAATCAATTGGTAGCCACTCAAGCTCAGCGGCAGGATGTGGGCCACGATAACAGGGGTTGGAGAAAGGGAGCTAATTCTTCAGGGTTTGATCATGAGTTTAGGGGTACTCCGAGGCAACAATTCTTTAGGCACTCAGTTCATTCGACAAGTGGTGCTCCTCCGCAGTTTTCTAGACCCGGATTTGATAGATCTACTTATTCTAGGTCACCCCAGAGTCTTAGAGTTTGCAGTTCTCGGATTCAGAGTAGTTCTAGTCAGAGGAGATGCCCGGTTCCACGATGTACTCGGTGTTGCAGGTTACATTGGGGACCGTGCCGCTTGGGCTCGGATGTTTGTTATACTTGTGCTCGGCTAAGCCATATCATGAGCGATTGCCTATGGAGGCGTGGTAAAGGTAAGGTTCGGGCTACGGGAGTGATAGCTGGCTCTTCGTCGTCGGTACGCCCTCTAAGGCCAAGGCCACAGATGTTAGTAGGCGGTGATGGAGGCCGAAAAGGAATGCCCAGTTCAAGTGGATCCCAGCAACATATCCATGCGTTAGCAGAGCTACAGGATCTTGAGTCTTCCCCTGATATTGTCCCAGGTATATTTTCTGTATCCTTTTATGATATGTGTGCATCGATTGATTCGGATCCTATGCTGTTATGTATCACCCCCATTGATGATTGTGTTGAGGTGAAAAATCTGAGCCAATTCGACGATTTGAGATGACTATATTTGTTAGTAACTCAGTGATAGCCAGAATCGTGATTTATGAGTAAGTTGATTGACAGTGAGTGAAAATAAATAATATGTGTATGTATATATATATATATATATATATATATATATATATTGAACTCTAAACCGAGGGTGCAGGCACAACTTATGAGACAAGCTCTATTATTTATATACTTTAATGGTAAGTTATCTTGTGTTGCTGAGTTGCGTATTATGTGTGACCCGGTATATGCCCTATTGAGACATCAGACATGTTTTCTGGGCTATGTGCAGGTTTGGGATTGTAATGCTTACAAGTGAAACTTTGCCAAAAATTTTCCTAGAATCTAAATGAAATAAGATATAAGCTTGTGACATGTTCTAACGAGAAAAGATGTTGTGCAACAAGGTAATGGCAGGACGAGATTAAGTTAGGAGTATCATTAACAACTATACGAGATGAGTTAAATACTATTGAATTGATAGTAACAGTCGTTATAAGAGCGACATTGATATGGTAAAGAGAAATTCTTGGTAGTACAAAAACATGACATGGAAGAGAAAGGATAACCCCAATAGAGTTTGATACTGGTGTTACACCTCGGAAAATGTTTCGTTGGTACGCAAGAGAATGAACTAGTGATGAATATGAGTGCATCAAGTCCATGAGCAAGAAACGACCGTTTGATGACCTTAGGCGAGATTTCGAAAGTATCCGATGTGAGATGAGGAAGTTGGCTAAGTTAAGATGAGATACAAGGTGACCAATGCATGTGCATGGACGGGGGTGATTAAAATGAGAAGTCTAAGAAATATGGGAAGTTGTAGAATTGCAACTGCCCAGTGGTCGTATATTTCAAAATACGGACCATAAAGTGCAATACGGTCCGCAAACTGGCAGTCGTAAACTGCCATGCAAGGCTTCGACTTTCTGCCAGCCGAGGAAATGGTTAAATACGACCTGGTGGATGGACCGTAAAGTGATTTACGGCCCGTAAACCATGGTCGTAAACCACCATGAAGGCAACCCAGCTTCTGGTTCTGGAAATGGCTAAATACGCCCATGGAGGACGAGCCGTATAGTGGAATACGGTCCGTAAACCTCCATGGACGACCACTGTTCACCCAACACATATTTCACAAGTCATTAAATAAAGGGACCAACACTTGTTTTATTTCATTACAACATTACACCACTTCTCTCAAAAACTTCTCTCTACATTTATTATATGAGTTTTCAAGGATTATAAGCCATCAATAACATTAAGACAAGTGAATCAAGGATAAGGGAATCATGAAGGATCATCCAAGTGAAGAAATCCAAATGGAGAAAAACTAGGGTTTGGCTCAAAGTGGGGTATTATCAACCAAAGCTTGTTCCTACAACTTCTAAGGTAAGATTCATGATTTTTACATGATGTTTAAGGTATTGGAGAATTAAAATACATGGATTGTAGAAAATGTGGTCAACTAGGTCATGAATGGTGAATAGTGACATTTTGAGGAATAGTTTGAATTGAATTATGAATGTTGTTGTGTTACGATATGAATGTATTATAAATGGTACTAAGATCATGAACTCGACACTTTAGACGAATGGACGAAGTTGGAGGTCATGACCATAAATATGGGAGAATTAGAAGCAAATTGAGAAATCTAGATAATGTGGATGATGTGAATGACTAATGGCCATTGTTATGATATTAATGAAGGTATAAACGCTACCATTGGAAGGGAACGTGCAAGTGTAGAATAGTTCGACGGAAAGGTATGTAAGGCTAACTCTTCTTTCATAAGGCATGGTTCTTGGCCAAATTCCTAATTCCTCTATATGAGTATGTTGTCTTCACATGGTTGACTTTCCGAGCTCATAAGCTCACGACCCGTGATATGTACTATGATTATACTATGTTTCTCGTATGACGAGTAAGTCTATAATGTAGATGTAACGATAATGATGAGGATAGTAATGATGATGAGAGTAAAATGAGATTAGAGATGCTTACGAGCTATGAGATATGTATATGTATGCCTATGAAGGGCTATGATAAGACCCCGAGCTTATGATGCCGGGTAAGACTATATGTATATGACTATGTATAATGTATGTATACGATTACGAAACGCGCGCACACCTCTGCAGATGGTACGGATAAACCTGACGCCTTGGTAGGGCCAGGTATGTATGATCTTGAGCCTTGGATGGCCAAGTATGTATGACACACCGATCCTACGAGGTTGGGTATGCTATGTAAATACTATGTATATGATATGACCATGTATATAATATGAATATGAGTGGGATAAGACTTAGTAAGGGCATGTATGCGAATATGAACACAAAGTGGTATGGCTATTATTATGGGATACGAACGACGATGTATGCAAGTAAGCGGCATGATGATGATGATATTACTGTATCCCCTCCTATGCTATTTCATATGATATCTATTATGCTTCTATATTGATGTTGATCATGCTTTGCATACTCAATACATTCTTCGTACTGACGTTCTTTTGTTTGTGGACGCTGCGTCATGCCCGCAGGTGCACAGGGAGACAGACTTGATCCATAGCTACTTATTCAGAGATTGCATAGCAGAGCTCCATTTCATTCGGAGCCGTAGCTTTTGGGTACTTATTCTTTTGTGTATATAATTATGGGCATAGCGGGGTCTTGTCCCGCTCATACGATATGTCATACTCTTAGAGGCTCGTAGTCATGTGTATGTGGGTAGAGATGTTCGGCCATGTCGGCCCATGTTTTGTATATCTTTTGTTAGCCACGTCGGCCTTGTGCTTATGATGTAGCATAGATGCCTATGATATGTTAAATGATGATGGTCGTCTAATGGGATCAATATGATTAACGATAAGAAAAGCACGAATTGACTTATGGTTCACCTAGATGTTATGTTATGTACGATAAGGGGGTGCGCGGGTGGGGTAGCACCGGGTGCTCGTCGCCCCCCCCCCCTAGCCGGGTCGTGACAACTGGAGTATTGATTGGACGGATAAGTGCGAGTAAGATACGATAAGTTTACTGGTAAGTAAAGTAACAGTACCCGGAGACAGAGGTACGAATACGAAGGGTTATGATGAATGAGAATACGTTGGTAAAACAATTTATATGGTAAGCATAATAGAACTGATTAGAAAGAATAACAGGTTGAGTATGCTTACTTCATGAGATTTATTCTATTTCGTAAGCAGGCTTGTGAATGGGAACAAGAAGCGGCACTCAATAGCGTTGATTATGATCAAGGTATAATGAGAGTACAACAAGAACTGTACAACAAAGTATAGAGAGGAAACGACTAAGGATGTGGCATGTTCTATATGAATAAAGAGTGAATGCAAGAGTAAAACCAGCAAGCGAGCCACGGGGCGGTAGATGAGAAAGCTTAAAAGACCTTGTTAGGGGAAAGTCCAGCATAGGGATTCCTTAATGACAGAAATGATAACCAGCAAAAAGGGGGAAGTCAACTTGAACAAGAAATCAGAGAAAAGTGATATGGCAAAGTAGCGATAGTTGTAATTAGTATAATCAAGAGTATGAGTGATATCTTTAGCTGGATGCAAAAGACCAAGACTACAGAAAGATGAATAATGAAATAGGACGATTGTTAGGAAAAGGATCGACACAATAAGGATGAGAGGGGATGATCAGAATGAACAAAATAAGTTTTGGTAGCAAAGAATGGATTGTACAAAGGTAGTATATTCTAAAGGACAAAGCGATACTAAGTTAGGAATAGAGTTCCTCATGCGAAGAATAAAGGATTAACCATAAAAGGGTAGGAAATAAGATTAATTGAGGAGGACGGAATGTAAAGGAATGAGAATAGAGAGAAAAGGAAATATACGAAGTACGCGCACTTAAGAAGCAGTCGTGTTATGACTAAAAGAAAATGTATCACCTATGAATATCCTATACCAAGTTAGTGCGAGTAAATTATATGAAGTAACGAGTTGAAAAGAAAGAGATGATCACGAGTTATGGGTTTACCATACGACGATAAAGCGATAGAGTAAATCTATCACCAATGGCAAATATAATACGATTATGATTGGTCTTGAAATCAGTGTTGAGTGCAAAACAAGAGTAAAAGAATGTGAGGCATGAGGGGTATTAGTGGCATATGAGACTTAGACCCTGGAAAACAAAGATGACGTTACAAGTGAACTTTGAGCACCGAAGGAGAGGGCAAGTGACATTATATGGATGGTATGGATAACTAGACCTACTACTATTGTGAGCATCCCTATGGGGCAGAAAGTTGTTAATTGGAGCGGATTTAGATATTGACTCATAACTACCAGATGAGCTAAGTGAAAAATACATCCTTGTTCGGATTGCTATATTGATTGTATTATTTGGTTACAAGAATGCAAGGTGAGTATGTTAAGACTTCACATACGAATTATTGTAGCTATAGACTATGAGATATGACATGAATAAGATGTAGTATAGTGAGGGGTGTATGAATTCCAAGATTTGAAGGTGAGGCAACGGATTTGAGAATGGTACAAGTAAAACCCTTAAAGGGGGGAAGCGAATAAAAAGGATAGAAGTATGGAGACTGAAATGATGGACCATAAGATGTGATAGATAAAGACTCTAAAACAAAGAGTGAGAGTTGCACAGAAATGAGTCTACCGACTAATAACTAAGCGGATATAAATTGAACAGGCATCTGAGACTGTGCGGGAAATCATTCGTGGAAACCTCGAACCACGTGACATTGAGAGTAAATAACTTAAGGTATATTGTAAAGGATAGCGATGCTATACTGAAATGGAGACAAAGGCACTAATGAGAGAGTCGTTGTTAATGATATCGCTATTTATGAGTGATAATTAAGATAGGGACCTAAGGTTTTCTATGGTAAGATATGAAAATCAAGGGAAAGATAAAGGAAGGAAGAGAGCACGATGAGATAAGTTGCTACGAATAGACAAATGACTTTTGAGTGTGACTGATCACCGAGCCTAGTCATAGTCGGGTACGCGAAACACCGAACCTTCACAGTCGGGCATGCTATGTAAATGATATGTATATGAATATCACCATGGATACGATATGTAAATGAGTACGATTATGAATACAGATGCAGATATGGATACATGTATATGTATAGATGTGTATGTACATGAATCACGCAAGAAAAATTATGTAACTTGCAACTAATTATATGTCGCCAATGAAACCAAGTGGGTACTTAAAAAGAGGAGTAAGAGGTAAACAAGAATAGTGTGATCATGATACCCCCGGGTCAGTTGTAGGAAAATATATGGTAAATTGAGTTGAAATATTGAGTTAGGATTATTATTAAGGATAAAGAGGATAATTACTTCGAATATGACATAAGTGCATGCTATACGCTTACTACAGTAGCCTTGAGGTGTGACAACTTATGAATGGAATAAGATCACTGAATGAAAGAGAATCTTAGTTCCCGGTGCATTAGGCCTTATAAGATTGTATGCAAAATAGGCAAGGTGGCTTATGAGTTAGAGCTACCATCTATGCCTCGATGCTTCGTAAATATGTTGGAAATTCTACTAGGATCATGCCAGTAAATGATGTTCAAGTAACAAAAAAGTTGATCAATGAAAAGGTACCTATTGCCACATTAGATAGGCAAGTACGGAGACTTCGAAATAAAAAAGTGGCCTCAGTTAAGGACTTATGGTAGAATAACAACCGAGAAGAATGACTCGGGAAGCAGAAGAAAATATGAAATCGAAGTGCCCGTACTTGTTTCAGCCCCGGAGAACATTTGACACGAAACATCAAGATCATAAGATATGTAGGTTTTCCTTTTATGCTTTTAGGTCGTGTGTGGCCAAATTCTGTTGCTATCATGTTGTGGTCCTGTGAGGCATTGTTGTGATGGGTTGTTGTGACAGGATGGTGGTGCCATATTACAGGGGAAACTCTGGCGAAATTTTTGTAGAATTCTCGAGTGTTTAACATTCGAGGACGAATGTTCCCAAAGGGGGGAAGAATGTTACACCTTGAAAATTTCATGTCGTCGCATAGTGAATGCACCAACGCGAGCTTGAGGGTAACAAGAAGTTCTTAAGACTATAAGACGAATATTTGGTGGTCTTAGAATGTGGACGTCAAGATCTTGAAGTTATATGAATTGATGGAATAAGGATTGATAAGGATAAGTGAAGTATAAGTGAGATTTAGGAAAGGTTTCGTAAATTATTCCATTAAGAATTGTTTGGTAAGGTCTTGAGGACAAGTTATAGGGATGTTTAGATCATTAATGAAGTATTAAACAAGTGTTAAGAAGGTTGTATAAGGATTGGAGATCAAACAAAACGATGAGAACAACTTCGGAAAAAGTTGTGAGTTCCACGGCCACGTTTCACGGACCGTGAAACTTTCCACGTACTGTATATTGGTCTGTGGAATACCCAGCAGAGAGGATGTCTGGCTAGTGGTGAACCACGACCTGTTCCACAAACCGTACAATGTTCCACGGACCGTGAAAGTGTCCGTGGAAGTCCCGACGAGCTGAATAAGTTCTGATTATATAAATTCATTTTCCCACTTCATTAAATTCATTTTTCACATTCCTTCTTCATCTCTCAAGACTTCTAGAAGGTTCCATACATTTCATCCACCATAATTCAAAGGAAATTGATGATCAACATCATCAAACCAACAAGAATCAAGAGTATGAAACCCATTAAAGTCATCTAAGCCAAGAAATTTCAAAGGAAGTGAGTTAGGGTTTTTGGTGAAAGAAGAGTATTTCTACTCAAGGCTTGTTCCTACAATATCTAAGGTACGTTTTATGATATTTTCATGTTATTTAGAGTACTGAGGGGTTGAAAGACCTGGATTATAGAAGGAAATATAAAATGGGTTACAAATATGAGAATAGTGTCATTTTTGAGTTGTAGCTTAATATGAATCATGATTCTTCGTATGTTACGAGTATAGTTATGTTATAAATGATATCAAGAACATAGGAGAAACATTATATGGGGATGAAGGTAATGTTGTATTATGACCATGGTTATGCATAACCTTGAAACGGAATTGGGGAAATTGAATAATGTATGGTTGATAAAGGTTGTTGATTATGAGATTATGAATGTTATTATTAATATTTGGGAGTTGTTATATGATATGGAGAAAGTTGTAGAAACAAAGGAGATGCTGCCCAATTTTCTCTAGCATTAGTAAGCACGTTCATATAATCGATTAGCTAATGCTAATGTGAATTCTCTTGAAGGTAAAAACGTGGGCAATGAAGGAGAAAAAGTAGGCGATAGATTAATTAAACGGAAAACGTATGTGACACTAGTCCTTTCTTTCTATGGCATGAATCCGATGGCATGACTTTTCCTTCTTCTCCATGAATCCTCTATACCCCGAAAAGCTAATAGTCTATGTTCATGAATAGCTATATGAGATAAGAGATACATTATGAGCCCAATAATGATGATGATGAGCTTAAGTCTAAAGATCCTAGAGTTCATGGTATGATGTTCCTATATATTTAATGATGTTGTTTATTGTATACACTCACCTTATACACAATTTCCTTCAAGGTGAGGTTGAATACTTGTAAACGTCCATAATGGAATCGGGGGTTCACGACCTTATGTCACCCCGACATAGCCATAGTTGCCTTCAAGTTCTAATGTATGTTTTTAATGATAAATGTATAATGATTTTAAGTCATGATATGTCTATGAGATGATTAATAATGTAAGTATATAATATACCTATGCCATGTATGAAAATGTTGAGTTACGAAGGGTATATGACGATATGATTCCACCGTGCCTAAATGGTCGGACATGTCACTGCTAATGCGGGCTGCTTATAATTTCACCGTGCTTAAATGGCCGGACATGTCACCGCTAATGCGGGTTGCTTATGATTCCACTGTGCTTAAATGGCCAGACATGTCACCGCAAATATGGGCTGCTTATGATTCCACCGTGCTTAAATGGCCGGACATGTCACCGCTAAAGCGGGCTTCTTATGATGGTTACCCGAACGTGGGTTAACGATGATGATGATGATGCGATAATATATATATGCTATGATGATACCTGTACTATGATTATATAAGTATACGATATATGTATGAAATGTATTCACCTATAAATCTCATGTAGGTTATATCTTCCTCATATGGTTTTTGATTGCTTTATTATGGTTATCTCATTCATGTTTTACATACTCAGTACAATATTCGTACTGACGTCTGTTTTCTTTGGACGTTGTGTTCATGCCCACAGGTAGATTGGGAGACGGTGCAGATCTATAGGAGCTACCAGTAGATGTACAGGAGCACTCAATTATTCCGGAGGTGCTACTTGGCTTGTTCTTTTGTGTAGATATGTATATGTATTTTGGGCACGACGGGATCTTGTCCTGTCCATATGTCTAGCACTCTAGTAGAGGCTTCTAGATACGCAGTGTGGGTAGTATGGTCTCACGATGCTACGATCGTATACATGTACATTATTATTTTGATAGCCGAAAGGTTTATGTATATAAAGTTAATTATGTTTTCAAATGAAAAATGATTGTTTTATGCTTATGAGTATAAGAATGGTAAAGAAGTGTATAACGACTATGACGAGTATGAAAATGAGTGGTGCTCGGTGGTTAGCCCCGGGTACCCGTCGCGGCCCCTAGTCGGGTCGTGACAGTCTGGATGGTGCGTTCAGCTTGTCCATCTGTCTGTGGGTGAAATGTTGTGCGAAATTGTACTTGAGTTCCTAAACCTTCTTGAAAGGACTTCCAGAATTTAGCAATAAATTGTGCTCTTTTGTCTGTGATAATGGATACTGGGACACCATGAAGTCGGACTATCTCTTTAAGGTACAGCCTTGCATAATCTTCCACTGAGTATGTTGTTCTGACCGGTAGAAAGTGAGCTGACTTCGTAAGTCTATCGACAATTACCCATATGGAGTCATACTTATGCCGAGAACGGGGCAAACCTAGAATAAAATCCATGTTAATCACTTCACATTTCCAGGTTGCAATTTCCATAGCTTACAACAATCCTCCTGGCTTTTGATGCTCAATTTTCACTTGTTTACAAGTTGGACACTGACCTACAAACTGTGCAATGTCCTTCTTCATTCTGTCCCACCAATGTATTAATTTGAGATCATGGTACATCTTTGTCTTTCCTGGATGAACAGAATAACGGGAATAATGGGGTTCTTCTAGAATCCAGTGACGTAGTCCTGCAACATCCGGGACACATAACCTGCCTCGATACCTGAGAACCCCATCTGCAGAAATCTCAAATGGTGACTTCTCCTTCTGAGGAAGTGTATCTCTGTAATAACTCAACTTGGGGTCTTCATATTGGCGCTTTTTCACCTCCACTACTAAGGATGAAACTGCTGGGTTATGAACAGCAACTCCTGCGTTGCCCGAGTCTATTAAGAGAACTCCCAGGCTAGCTAGTTGGTAAAGCTCACAGACTAACCTTCTTCTCCGATTGAACGTCACATAGACTGCCCATAGATTTACAGCTATGAGCATCAGCCACCATATTTTCCTTTCCGGGATGATATAGAATACTCACATCATAGGTTTTCAGTAGCTCTAACCATCGCCTCTGCCATAGATTCAACTCCTTTTTCTTGAAAATATACTAGAGGCTCTTGTGATTTGTATAAATATCAATATGAACACCATACAAATAATGCCTCCACATTTTTGGTGCATGAATAACCGCAGCCAATTCAAGGTCATGGGTCGGATAATTCTTCTCATGTTTCCGCAACTGCCTGGAAGCATAGGCAATAACCTTACCGTGCTGTATCAACACACAACCCAACCCAACACCAGAGGCATCACAATAAACAACATAGCCTTCTGATCCTTCTGGAAGTGTCAGGACTGGGGCTGAAGTCAATCTATCTTTCAATTCCTGAAAGCTGCGCTCACAAGCATCGATCCATTGGAATTTCGCTGATTTCTGGGTTAGCTTCGTCAAGGGTGCAGAAATAGAAGAGAAACTTTTGTAATAGCCCGCCACTCCCAGAAATCTACGGACCTCCGTAGGTGTCGTAGTCCTTGGCCATGTCTTGACAGCCTCAATCTTCTGAGTATCCACTCGAATGCCATCAGCCGAGATAATATGGCCCACAAAAGTCATAAAATTTAACCATAAATCACATTTGGAAAACTTGGCATATAATTCATGAGTCCGAAGAATCCCAAGGACAGTACTTAAATGATCTACATGCTCTACTTCAGACCGAGAATATACCAAAATGTCATCGATGAACACAATTACAAATAGATCCAAGAAAGGCTTGAACACATTATTCATCAAATTCATGAATACTGTCGGGGCGTTAGTCAACCCAAACGACATTACCCGAACTTCGTAATGACCATATCTGGTTCTGAAAGCCGTTTTTCGAATATCTTCTTCTCTAACTCTCACCTAATGATATCCTGATCTCAGATCTATCTTTGAAAACCGCTTAGCACCCTGCAATTGATCAAACAAATCGTCAATTCTCGGAAGCGGATATTTATTCTTTACTGTCACCTTGTTCAACTGCCTATAGTCAATGCACATTCGCAAGGAACCATCTTTCTTTCTTACGAACAAGACAGGTGCTCCCCATGGCGATGAACTTGGCCTAATAAATCCCTTCTCGAGCAAATCCTTTAATTGTGCCTTTAGCTCTTTCAATTCTACATGAGCCATTCTGTACGAAGGAATAGATAAGGGTTTGGTATCTGGCAACATATCAATAGTAAAGTCGATCTCCCGTTCTGGTGGAAGACTTGGAAGCTCATCTGGAAACACATCTGAAAACTGATTTACTACCGGAACAGATTGAAAAGTCGGCAGCTTTACTTCGATGTCATGAACCCGGAGTAAATGATAAATATAGCCTTTAGCAATCATTTTCCTCGCTTTGAGATAGGAAATAAACCTACCTCTTGAAGATGTTGTATTACCTTTCCATTCAAGCACTGGTTCTCCCGAAAATTGGAATCGAACCACGTTTGTTCTGCAATTGACATTAGCATAATACGAAGCCAGCTGATCCATGCCTATGATAACATCAAAATCTAACATTTCCAGCTCGATCAGATCAGCTAAAATATGACGATCGCACACCACAACCACACGATTCTTATATACCTGTCTAGCTACTACTGGGTCACCAACAGGGGTAGACAACTCAAAAGGTTTAATCGGCTCGAGTTTCACCCCAATATGACCAGCAATATAAGGAGTGATATACGACAAGGTAGAACCCGGATCTATCAATGCATAAACATCATAGGAGAATACCGATAATATACCTGTAACAACGTAAGGGGAGGACTCAAGATCCTGTAGCCCAGCTTATGCATAAATACGGGGCTGAGGGCCACTCGAACTGGATGCTCCCCCTCTGCCTCGACCACGACCTGATGGCACCTGTGAGCCTTGCCCTACAGGGCGCACCGATGAAGAAGAGCCGGCAACTGATCCTGTGGGCTGGGTCCCAACTCTGCCACTCATCAAAGGACAATCACGCATCATATGCCCAATCTGACCACAGGCATAACAAGCATCTGAGCCTCGGCGACACCGACCCGAATGTAATCTACCACACTGGCTTCATCGTTGTACCAGTGGCCTTTTCTGACTAAAATCACCTCCAAATGGGAACCCACTCTCGAGCTCTAACCCAGACTAGAATAAACAGGGCGGTCGAATCCCCTACTCGCAAATTGAGAAGGTGCACTAGCCGTAGATTAGCCTGAATGTCTATAATACTGTTACCTCTGACCCCCTCTATACTCACTACTAGCACTGGCAGACCTGGCCCTCTTACCATGCCCTCTATCAATATCACGCTCACCCTTGTGCGGCTGCTGCTGCTCTTCTAAATTCTGGGTATGGGATTGAATACAAGAGATATTCATCCCTTCCAGGAGTGAAGCTGTCAAGCAGTCTTTGATCAAGTGTGGCCCCAAGCCACTTACAAATCGATGCACCCGGTCCCCTATATCGACTACCATGGTCGGAGCATACCTAGCAAATGAATTAAAATGGTGACTATACTCCCGAGCACTCATATTTCCTTGCCTTAAATTCAAAAACCTATCGGCAATGGCCCGTTGGACCTCGGGTGGCAAATAATGGCGGATGAAAGCATCTATGAACTCCTGCCATACCGGGGGAGTCACATTTTCTCCTCTCGAAGAAATCCAGTTATTATACCAAAGGACGGCTACATCTCGCAATCTATAGGACTCTAACTCCACTGACTCAGTATTAGACTCATGTATTATTCTTAGCGTCCTCAACATCTCATCTATAAAACCCTACGGGTCTTCATCCGGCTTTGACCCGAAAAATTCTTGAGGATTCAAACTCGTAAAATCACAGGCTCTTGCACTAACTGCTCTATCATCTGGACCCGCACTCTGTCACTGAGCCTGAGCAACAACTAGCTTGGTCAATAATTGAATATCCTTGGTCATCTACTGGCCCGAAGCACCCGATGGAGGAACTGGAGGCATTGGAGCTGGAGTGGAAACCCCTTCATGCTCCTCTAAAATAGGTGGAGTGTGAGAAGTACTAGATGGAGCCTCATTATGGGGCTCACCCTCTTCTATATTCACTGGTGGCTCTCGTTCAGTCTGCCTTCCTATCGTAGTCTTGCCCTTTTGGGCAGATATCGCTTTCCTCTTCATAGGCATAGCTGAAATCACAGCGCACAATTATAAAAAATAAGAAATCTTATATTACAACTCTATCGCACGATCTATAAGAAAGAAGGACGATCATTTTTCCTAAATGCCCCGCAGCCTCTAGTTTATAAATGTGGCGCACTTCATACCCATAAACAAGACTCTATTGGACAAGGCGCGTAGACATACCCTAGGACGAAACTGCTCTAATACCACTTTTGTCACAACCCAACTAGAGGGCCAGGATGGGCACCCGGAGCTAGCCTACCGAGCACCACTCATCATGTTCATCATCATATTCAACTTGGATCAACACAATTCTCAAGCAAAGCTTACTATTAAACGATCTTCAATTACTCCTCAAATATACATATATGTACAAGCCCACGAGGCTACAAAATGATATACAAGATATACACTAAGAAGATCATGAGACATCTACTACCCACACATATGTCCACGAGCCTCTAACTGGAGCACTGAATTTATAAGGACGGGATAGGACCCCGCCATGCCCCAAATATGTACGCAAAAGAATAAACCAATAAACTGCAACTCCGGAGTAGTGGAGTGCTCCTGTATATTTGCAAATAAGCTCCTAAGTATCTGTGCCGTCTCTCTGTCTACCTGCGGGCATGAACGCAGCGTCCATAAAAGAAAGGACGTTAGTACGAACAATGTGCTGAGTAAGTAAGGCCTGTATAACAGCATAATCAAGAAATAAGAGAGCATAAGATGAAGAGATAACCTGTAACTAATCTCCTCGTAAGGCGGAATCATGCATGCTAACTTTTATATCTTGAACATCATCATATCATCTATACATACATAAACTGCCCGAACATATAGGTACAGTGTGATCATCATTGTTAGCCCGTGTCTGGGCCTCCCGTGTCTAGGGTAACCATCTCATGCCCCCCTCTAGTGGTGTCTATGTTATATCCCGTACGTTGGATTATTCGTTGGATTATTCGTAAGCTAATCAACATAAGTTTAAGGACGAGATTATTTTTCGAATATGAGACAAGGACTTTCTAATCTCGATTTTTAATATTGCACGGTTTGCTAGTTAGTAACAAGTAGTATAAAAATATTAGGGAATATTAGGGGTTAATTAACCATGAT
The DNA here is from genome assembly GCF_019175385.1 of Lycium barbarum. Lineage (NCBI taxonomy): Eukaryota > Viridiplantae > Streptophyta > Magnoliopsida > Solanales > Solanaceae > Lycium > Lycium barbarum. Next base: position 44,867,437 of record NC_083346.1, on the reverse strand, counting down.
TAGATTATTATGTGGGGATTAAGGATTAATTAGCCTAATTAGTGTATTAAGTAGGCCCCACCAAGCATCATAACAAAAATCTAATTAGTGTATTAGTGTATTTCCATAGTGGGGCACGTCTACGAGTATTAAGCTCCCTATAAATAGCATTTTGATGACTCAGAATAGTCATTTATCACATTTTCATCTTCAACCAAATTGACTTAGAGAGAGAGAGAGGCAAAGTTAAGCTAGAGAGAGAGAGAGGGTTCGGCCATGGCTGCTCCTAGCCGAGCTTGAGGTTTGATGGGAGAAAAATTAAATTTCTAAGGTGTTGTAAACATCCAAGTGATTAGCAGCGTTAAGGACCGAAGCTTGTTAAGGTAAGATTTAATTCTCTCTAACATGTTGTAGAGGTGGTTTGGACTTTGTATAATTTGGTAAATGTGGAATTGGATGTAAAGAATTGTGTGTGTTGATGCTAAGTTGTTTTTTGGGTCGTTTGGGGGCTGCTCTAACTTAAAAATGATAAATTAATTTTGATGTTGTTGTCGTTATGGTTGGCATTGATCGTGTGATGGAAGTGAAAGAATTTGATTCTTAAGGTTATAATCGTATTGTATTCGAAAATGATTTGGTTGTGTGGAAAGGAATGGAAATATAGTTATAAGTAGGTATATGTGTTGTTGTTCTTGTGAAATTGGAGGACTAAGTGTAGTTAAGGCTCGTATTGTGTTGTTATAATTGATGGGCTGCTTTAGGACTTATTAATGTTAAGATAATTTTCTTGCATATGGAAGTTGAGGCTGTTGTTGTGTTGTTGCTAATGTGAATCACTAATTGATAAGAAAGAAACGTATAAAATATCGTATGCGAAGCGTATGTGGCTTGTTGGGTGCATATTTTAGATATTTGAGATATATAGGGCATTATTATGTTATGTGGGCTGTTTTGGAGTATCCTCAGATCTTATTTCGACTAGTTCTTAATGTGATAACTTAGACGTGCTTTGGTTGTTTCTATGTTGATTGTTGTATAGTTGGCTTAAATGTGAGGAAATTGAGCGATATAGGGGAAGTGCTGCCCAATTGTCTACAAATAAACTACTAATGTTGAAATACATTTTATGCCTTTTCGTGGCTTAACCATAGTCTTGATATCTTAATATAGGTTTAGATATTTTGGGAAACGTATACATATCGAGTCACGGATTAAGCGCTAAAGGTATGTGAAGCTAACCCTTCTTTCTTTGGCATGATCTTTATTAGAAAATAGACGACGAGCATGTGATTTTAAAGAAACTCCTATTCTTAGAGCCACTAGGATGGCTAATGTTCATGATTCCCAAAACTCACTTTATTATGTCTTGATACGTATCTATGATTCTTGAAGTTCTATTTGATATGTTCCATAGTGACATTCGAAGGCTACTTGATATGACTATTGTCTTGATTTCCAAATGATAGTCCATTTGAATATTCTATTGAGTCTCAAATATAATTTAGTTTGCATATGGTTGCTCACTACTCCGCTCATGCATGCCTCAATATATCTTCCACCGAGTCCCGGGCCGGGTATGTTTTCGTGCACAGTTTCACTGCATTGTTCACCGAGTCCCTCACTAGAAGGCCGGGTACGATATATATATATGATGATATGATGATGTGATAATATGATGATATGATGATATGATGATGTGATTATGGTGACAAGGATGGCATGTGATGACTTTATTCACCGAGCCCCATAATGGGCCAGGTATGATATGCATGATTTACATTTCATAAGACAAGTGTATTAGTATTTTGAATGTCATACCTATCTCCTGTGATCCCTATTTCAGTCATGATCCTCTTTATTGTATTTCATGTTTTATATACTCAGTACATATCTCGTACTGACCCCCTTTCTTCGGGGGGCTGCGTTTCATGCCCGCAGGTACAGATACCGATTTGGCGATCCTCCGGCTTAGGATTTCCACTCAGCTGTCTTGGAGAGCTCCATTGTCCCAGAGCCTAGACTTTTGGTGCATATCTTTTGATGTATATATATGCTTATCCAGGGGTATGGAGGGGCCTTGTCCCGTCATATTTCCCTATCGATACTCTTAGAGGTCTATAGACATATGTGTGGGTTGTGTATATGTTTTGTTCAGCTATGTCTATGTGATTCGCTATGGATATGTTCGTCTGTAGTGGCAGCCTTGTCGGCTTGCGCATCGCATTGGTATGTAGTGGCAGCCTTGTCGGCTTGCGTATCGTATTACATTTTGATTAATTGTGACTCCTCAGGAGACAGGTTATCTTGATATATATATGATGACGTCATGAACCTCTAGAGTTGTTTTTGCAAATTTCCATATTGTTCCTAGTTCAGTCTGACTATATCTAACAGGTACGAGTGTCCAGCTCGGGCACCAGTCATGGCCCACGGGGTTGGGTCGTGACAAAAGTGGTATCAGAGCAGTTCATCCTCAGAGTGTCTACAGACCGTGTCTAATAGAGTCTTGTTTATCGGTGAGTTGTGCACCACATCAATAAACATAAAGCTACAGGACATTTGGGATATTATCTTTCGTTCTTATCCTAGATCGTGCGATAGAGCTGTATTATCAGGATAATCCCTCCCTAACAGATTATTATGTTTACAACTATGCCTCCAAAGAAAGCGACAGCTGCCCAGAAGGGAAAATCGGTAGCAGGAGATACTAGCTAGACTCGGAGAGTTACTAGGGCCCGTGTCCAGCTTATGCCTGAGATTGTGCTTCAGTCGGCGAGTTCTGCTACACCGCCACTTTCGGAGGAACTCAGAGCAGCAGCAGCTTCAGATCAGGGGGCAGCTCCACCGCCAGCCCCTAAGGCCCCAGTACCTGAGCCTCTAGCTCCTCAACTAGGGGCAGAGGATAGGGCCATGAGAGATGCAGTTCAACTGCTGACCAGATTAGTGGCAGGGCAGGCTTGCAGACATAGACTAGGAGTCGACCATGCGGATATACATGATAGTTTGAGGGCTCGTGAATTCATAAGTTATAATCCTCCAGAGTTTTTCAGGTCAAAGCCCGAGGATGATCCGCAGGAGTTTGTTCGGCAGATGGAGCGTACATTGAGGATAATCAAGGCTTCTGAGACTGAGTCTGTTGAGTTGGCTTCGTATCGGTTGCGTGATGTAGTCGTTAATTGGTATGAGTCGTGGGAGTTATCTAGGGGCGAGGGTGCTCCTCCAGCAGTATGGGATGAGTTCGTGGAGGCCTTCCTTGGCCACTTGCTGCCCCAAGAGATGAGACGAGCTAGAGTTGCTAGATTCTTACATCTGAGGCGGAGTGGCAGGAGCATTCGAGATTATAGTCTTGGGTTTGATTCGTTGGCCAGATATGCGCCTACTATTGAAGCTGATATGGCTGATAGAGTGCATCGTTATGTGATGGGACTGGATCGCTATTTGATTGATGGTTGTATAGCAGTGGCTCTTCAGCCAGGTATGGATATTGCTCAGATACAGGCATATGCACAGGGGGTAGAGGATCGACATAGAGGACATCAGCCAGATAGAGATCATGAGAGAGGTCAGCATAAGAGGGCTAGATGGGCTGGTTATCCTGGGGTGTTTCGAGGCAGGCAGCCTCAGCAGTATAGTAGATATCCTTCCCAGCTAGCACGGAATGCACCCCCACAGTTTACAGGTAGGAGATTTTATAGTACAGGGTATTCAGGAGCCGGTCAGAGCTCCAGGGCTTCAGGTTGGCAGGTGAATAAGGGTTCGAATCAGTCGAGGCTACCTTTGCCTCGATGCTCTCGGTGTGGTAGGCCCTATTCTGGGGAATGCCGTTTTGCTACAGGTGCTTGTTTTTCTTGCGGCCACCAAGGCCATATTATGAGATAGTGGCCGTATGGTGGTGGTTCGGGTGGTGTGGCTCAGCCCACTGGATCGGTTGCTGGTTCATCTTCTTATGTAGCTATGCGCCCTATGGAGCAGGGTATTCAGACACCAGCAGACCATGGTAGAGGTCGTGGCGGAGCTTCCAGTTCTAGCGGTCCTTCAAACCGCATATATGCCTTGGCTAGTAGACAGGATCAGGAGGCGTCACCGAATGTGGTTACAGGTATATTATCGATTTTCTCTCGGGACGTATATGCACTGATAGATCCAGGCTCCACCTTATCATATATATCTCCCTTTGTTGCTCGATAGAACCATTTGAGGTAGCTACACCGGTAGGAGATTCTATTATAGCAAAGCAAGTATATAGAAATTGTTCGGTGATTATATATAGTCGTCATACCGTGGCAGATCTGATAAAGTTAGATATGACGGAGTTTGATGTTGTTATGGGTATGGACTGCTTAGCTTCTTGTTATGCTAACGTTGATTGTAGAGAAAAGATAGTCTGATTTCAGTTCCCAGCGGAGCCGATTATAGAGTGGATGGGGAATACAGCATCGCCGAGGGGTAAGTTTATTTCATACCTCGAGGCAAGGAAGATGGTTAGAAAGGGGTATATTTATCATCTGGTTCGTGTGCATGACTTGAAAGCAGAGGTACCGACTCTTCAGTCAGTCCCGATAGTTAATGAATTTCCAGATGTGTTCCCAGACGAGCTTCCAGGTCTTCCTCTTGAGCGGGAGATAGAGTTTACTATAGATGTATTGCTAGATACTCAGCCCATATCTATTCCTCCTTATAGAATGGCACCGGCAGAGCTGAAGGAGTTAAAAGAGCAATTGAGGGACTTATTAGAAAAGGGCTTCATCAGGCCTAGCACATCACCTTGGGGAGCACCGGTATTATTTGTGAGAAAGAAAGATGGATCGCTGCAGATGTGTATTGATTATAGGTAGCTAAATAAAGTAACAATAAAGAATAGATATCCCCTCCCCAGGATTGATGATTTATTTGACCAGTTGCAGGGTGCTAAATGTTTTTCGAAGATAGACTTGCGGTCAGGCTATCATCAGGTGCGGGTGAAGGAGGCAGATATTCCGAAGACTGTATTCAAGACTCGATACGAGCATTATGAGTTTAGAGTGATGTCTTTTGGGTTGACCAATGCTCCAGCGGTATTTATGGATTTAATGAATCGAGTTTTCAAACCATTCCTGGATATGTTCGTGATTGTATTTATCGATGATATTCTGGTCTATTCACGTTCAGAAGAGGAGCATGCACATCATTTGAGGATGGTACTTGAGGTGCTCCAGCACTAGAAGTTGTATGCTAAGTTCTCTAAATGTGAATTCTGGTTGACTTCAGTGGCATTCTTGGGGCATATTGTTGGAGCTAATGGTATTCGGGTGGATACACAGAAGATTGAGGTTGTAAATACTTGGCCTAGACCTACGACACCTACGGAGGTACGTAGTTTTCTGGGGCTAGCAGGATATTACAGGAGATTTATAGAAAAGTTTGCCTCAATTTCAGCGCCTTTAACAAGGCTAACTTAGAATGTAGCTAAGTTCAAGTGGACTGACGCATGTGAGCGAAGTTTCCAGTTGTTGAAAGATAAGCTGACTACGGCTCCAGTCTTAACTCTTCCAAAGGGACCAGATGGCTATGTTATTTATTATGATGCCTCAGGCGTTGGACTAGGTTGTGTATTGATGCAGCATGGCAGGGTTATAGCCTATGATTCCCGACAGCTCAGAAAACACGAAAGGAATTATCGTACTCACGATCTGGAGTTAGCAGCGGTAATTCATGCTTTGAAGATATGGAGGCATTACTTATACGGGGTTCACGTTGATGTTTATACGGATCACAAGAGTCTCCAATATATCTTTAAGCAGAAAGAGCTGAATGTGCGACAGAGGCGGTGGTTAGAGTTGCTAAAGGATTATGATGTTGATATCCTATACCATCCAGGGAAAGCAAATGTTGTAGCAGATGCTCTTAATTGTAAATCTATAGGTAGCTTGGCAGATGTGCAACCAGAAAAGAAGGGGATAGTCCGTGAGATTTACCGACTAGCTAGCCTTGGAGTCTGTTTAGCTGATTCTGGAGATGGTGGAGTTTCTATTCGAGAAGTTGCTGAATCCTCTATCATGGAAGAGGTAAAGAGGCAACAGTACAAAGACCCTGTTCTAGCACGGTATAGAGATACAACTTTTCAAAAGGAGGAGACCTCGTTCAAAGTTACACCTGATGGCGTGTTACGATATGAAGGCAGACTATGTGTACCTGAGGTACCAGGGTTATGGCAACAGGTTATGGGAGAGGCACACTATGCCCGTTATTCTGTTCATCCAGGGTCGACGAAGATGTATCATGATCTCAGATGTTTGTATTGGTGGGATGTCTTGTAGAAGGATATAACAGAGTTTGTTGCTCGGTGCCCAAATTTTCAACAGGTTAAGGTCGAGCATCAGAAGCCTGGTGGGTTATTATAGGAGATAGAGATCCCAACCTGGAAATGGGATGTAATTAATATGGACTTCATCACAGGTTTACCTCGCTCTCCACGGAAGTATGACTCTATATGGGTTATTGTAGATAGGCTGACAAAATCAGCCCATTTTCTCCCAGTCAGGATTACTTATACAGGTGAGGACTATGCAAAGTTATATATATCAGAGAGATAGTGAGACTCCATGGGGTTCCCATATCTATTATCTCAGACACAGGAGCTCAGTTTATAGCTAACTTTTAGAGATCATTCCAGGAAGGATTGGGGACACAGGTGAGTCTTAGCACAGCATTTCACCCTCAGACTGACGGGCAGGCCGAGCGTACTATTCAGATACTAGGAGATATGTTGCGGGCCTGTATAATTTATTTCAAAGGTAGCTGGGATGATCATTTGCCACTTAATAACCAACGAATGGCAAGTGCTTTTCCTTGTGTGGATCCTATTTCAATGGGAACTTGATGAGTCGATCCACCTACACGAGTTTGCTTATAATAATAATAGCTACCATTCTAGTATCCAGATGGCACCTTATGAGGCCTTATATAGGAGGAAGTGCAGGTCACCTATTGGTTGGTTTGATGTTGGTGAGACTAAATTAATAGGCCAGACATGATTCAGCAAGCTGTTGATAAGGTGAAGATTATTTAGGAAAGGTTATTGGCAGCCCAGAGTCGACAGAAGTCATATGCAGATAATCGACGTTGACACTTAGAGTTTCAAGTTGGTGATTGGGTATTCTTGAAGGCGTCACCCATGAAGGGGGTAATGAGATTTGGAAAGAAAGGAAAGCTTAGCCCGAGGTACATTGGGCCTTATCAGATTATCCGTAGGGTAGGCAGGGTTCTCTATGAGTTGGATCTGCCATCTTATTTGGAAGCAGTACATCCAGTCTTTCATGTGTCGATGCTTCGCAAATGTATTGGCGACCCTTCTAGAGTATTCCCCGTGGATGATGTCCAGGTGACGAAGGAGTTTTCCTATGAGGAGAAACCTATAGCTATACTTGATCGGCAAGTTAGAAGATTGCGTACTAATGATGTGGCTTCCGTCAAAATGTTATGGCGAAATAATAATAGAGAAGAGATGACCTGTGAAGCCGAAGATGAGATGAAAAATAATTATCCTTACTTGTTCCATACGCCTGCAGGTAATTTAAATTCCTCACTTGACTATATTGATTGGTAGATGAGACTATATGCTATAGCAATAAAAGAGAATTCCCCGAAATCTTTATAAGACCTTATAGGACTAGTTTAACATTCGAGGACGAATGTTCTAAAGGGGGGAAGGATGTTATATCCCGTATTTTTGTACGTTGGATTATTCGTAAGCTAATCAACATAAGTTTAAGGAAGAGATTATTTTTGGGATAAGAGACAAGGACTTTCTAATCTCGGTTTTTAATATTGCACGGTTTGCTAGTTAGTAACAAGTAGTATAAAAATATTAGGGAAGATTAGGGGTTAATTAACCATGATTAGGTTATTAAGTGGGGATTAATGATTAATTAGCCTAATTAGTGTATTAAGTGGGCCCCACCAAGCATCATAACAAAAATCTAATTAGTGTATTTCCATAGTGGGGCACGTGTAGGAGTATTAAGCTCCCTATAAATAGCATTTTGATGACTAAGAATAGTCATTTATCACATTTTCATCTTCAACCAAATTGACTTAGAGAGAGAGAGGCAAAGTTAAGCTAGAGAGAGAGAGGGTTCGGCCATGGCTGCTCCTAGCCGAGCTTGAGGTTTGATGGGAGAAAAATTAAATTTCTAAGGTGTTGTAAACATCCAAGTGATTAGCAACGTTAAGGACCGAAGCTTGTTAAGGTAAGATTTAATTCTCTCTAACATGTTGTAGAGGTGGTTTGGACTTTGTATAATTTGGTAAATGTGGAATTGGATGTAAAGAATTGTGTGTGTTGATGCTAAGTTGTTGTTTGGGCCGTTTGGGGGCTGCTCTAACTTAAAAATGATAAATTAATTTTGATGTTGTTGTCGTTATGGTTGGCATTGATCGTGTGATGAAAGTGAAAGAATTTGATGCTTAAGGTTATAATTGTATTGTATTCGAAAATGATTTGGTTGTGTGGAAAGGAATGGAAATATAGTTATAAGTAGGTATATGTGTTGTTGTTATTATGAAATTGGAGGACTAAGTGTAGTTAAGGCTCGTATTGTGTTGCTATAATTGATGGGCTGCTTTAGGACTTATTAATATTAAGATAATTTTCTTGCATATGGAAGTTGAGGCTGTTGTTGTGTTGTTGCTAATGTGAATCACTAACTGATAAGAAAGAAACATATAAAATATCGTATGCGAAGCGTATGTGGCTTGTTGGGTGCATATTATAGATATTTGAGATATATAGGGCATTATTATGTTATGTGGGCTGTTTTGGAGTATCCTCAGATCTTATTTCGACTAGTTCTTAATGTGATAACTTAGACGTGCTTTGGTTGTTGCTATGTTGATTGTTGTATAGTTGGCTTCAATGTGAGGAAATTGAGCGATATAGGGGAAGTGCTGCCCAATTGTCTAGAAATAAACTACTAACGTTGAAATACATTTTATGCCTATTCGTAGCTTAACCATAGTCTTGACGTCTTAATATAGGTTGAGATATTTTGGGCAACGTATACATATCGAGTCACGGATTAAGCGCCAAAGGTATGTGAACCTAACCCTTCTTTCTTTGGCATGATCTTTATAAGCAAATAGACGACGAGCATGTGATTTTAAAGAAACTCCTTGTTACACCTCGGAAATTTCTCCGTGAACGTAAAATGAATAGACCAACGAAGTGTATGAGTGTACGATGTTTTACTAAGAAGGGGATGACTACTTATGAGTTTTGAAAATGCTAAAGTTGCAGATTTGCACTTCGGCCCAGTTGGTCGTAAAATAGAATATGGCCCATAAAGTAGTTTACGGACCGTAAACTGCTATCGTCTTTCAACATTCCAAAACTTCAACTTCCTGCCAAATGTCTCAATGGTTAAATACGACTCAGAATACGGACTGTAAATCGAAATACGGCCCGTAAACTATGACCGTAAACCACCATGACTCTAGCAAACCTTTCTGGTTCTGTTATGCTTAAATACGGTCGTGAAAGACGGACCGTAAACCAGAATATGGCCCGTAAACTAGGTTTACGGCCACTGTGCACTTCAACTATTGTTCATAAAAATCAGATTTTAAGTTAAGTATAAGGGACCCTTTTTCATTCCATTCATTTCATTTTCACTCCACACTTCAAGAAACATCTAGAATACTCTCTAATATTCATCCACAAGAGAAGCAAAGGAAAATCAAGATCAACAACACTAAATCCATGAAATCAAGAGTGTGAAACTCATCAAAGTTCATCTACACCAAGAAATTGCAAAGGAAGTGAAGTAGGGTTTTTGGCATAGAAGAGTATTGCTAATCAAGGCTCATTCCTACCACATCTAAGGTACGTTTCATGACTTTCTCATAATGATTGAAGTATTTATACGTTGAAACACTTGGATTATAGAAGAGTGTAGTAAATAGGTCATAAAATGTGAATAGTGCCATAGTTGAATGATAGTTGGATTGAATTATGAATGTTGATGAGTTGGGAGTATAAATATGTTATAAATGACGTGTAGACCATAAAATAGGTGTGATGTATGAGAAAATTTGATGAAAAGCTAAAACCCTTAAATGTGGAGAAATTGGAGAAAAATGGTGGAATGTGGTAAATGTAGATAAATGACGATTGTTGATACGATATTGTGAGTGTTGTTGTGAATGTTTGGTAGTTGAAATGAAACATGGGAAAAGTAGTAGAAACAAAGGAAATGCTGCCCAATTTTCCCTAGAAATAGTAGTGCGTTCTTCTCGTCGATTGACTAACGATGGTATTAATTCTCTCTTGAAGGTAGAGGCCTGACATTAAAGGGAATCAAGCAAACGATAGCATAGTTAAATGAAAAAGGTATGTGAGGCTTATCTTTTCTTTCAAAAGGCATGAATCCTTCAAGTCTTATATAATCCTTCTACAAAACGAAGCCTATGAGTCCTTCAATATATTGAATTACATACGAATATGATGGTGATGATAATGAGCTAGAGCATAGCGATTCAAGAAATTGTGACATGATGTTCCTATAAGGCTAATGATGTTATCTTTGTTAACACTCGCCTTATGCTCTATTTCCTTCAAGGCGAGGCACGATACTCATAAACGTTCATAATATAATCGGGGGTTCACGACCTTACGTCACCCCGACATAGTGTGGTTGCCCTTAAAGCTTAATGTATGCTCTTAATGCTAATATATGACATGTCTATAGGATGATTAACAATTCTAGTTGTAATACGATGATGATACGTATAAGATACCAAGAAATGATAAGATGATGCTATGTTATGAGATGTGTAATAGTGATGTGTTATGATTGATTTTGTGATGATAAGATTCCATCGTGCCTATTTCGCCGGGCATGTCACCGCGAATGCGGGTTGCGTATGATTCCACCGCGCCTATATGGCCGGGCATGTCACCGCTAATGCGGGCTGCTATGTTTACGCCGAGCCTAGAGGGCCGGGCATGATCACCACTAGTGGGCGGCATGTGAGGATTACCCGGACGCGAGTAATGATGTGGAGTAAGATGTGACGATGTACATGATGAAGTAGGTGATGATGAATGTGATGATATATGGGATATGACAAAACATATATTATGATGATGTAAAATATGATATATGTAAAAGTATGTTGCTTATATCACTCAAGCAGGTTATATCTTTTCTTATGACTCATGATGCTTCTATGACATTGTTTATTTCATTCCTGCCTTACATACTCAGTACAATGTTCGTACTGACGTCCGTTTTCTTTAGATGCTGGGTTCATGCCCACAGGTAGACAGGGAGGAGATCTTCCTCCGGACTCTTAGAAGCTGTTAGCTGACTGAAAGCACTCCCTTGTTCCGGAGGTGCTCATGATGTATCTTTTGTGTACAGTTGTATATGTAATCCAATAGAGGCTCATAGATACTCAATGTGGGTTATGTGGTTTCACGACATGGATATTGTGTAAATATATCGATATATGTTATTGTATAAAAGAATTATGTTTTGTAATGAAAAGCAATTTCCTTGTAAAATGAGCATGAAACCGATAAATAATTGTTGAATAAGTCTAAGAAGTAATAGTACGAGCGGTGCTCGGTGGTTAGCCCCGGGTACCCACCGCAGCCCCTAGCTGGGTCGTGACAGAAGTTGTATCAGAGCTGTTCGTCCTAGGAAGTGTCTACGAGCCGTGTCTAGTAGAGCCTTGTTTATGGTGTGTTGCTCGCCACATAAATATAAACAAGAGGCTACGGGGAATTTAGTAAAATGACGATCTTTCTTCTCATGAGATCGTGCGATAGAGCCATGTATAAGATTTTATCCTCCCTAATAGTGTGTTGTGATTTCAGAATGCCGCCAAAGGGAACGGCTACAGCCGCCCAGAAAGGCAACAATTCGACAAATAGGCGAGTAGAAAGAGAGCCTCCGACGAATACAGAAGCAGGCGAATCACATAATGAGGCCTTGCCTAATACTTCTTCTACCCCGCCTAATGTGGAAGAGCAAGGAAGAGCTCCAGCTCCAATTCCTCCGCCGGTTGCTTCGGGTCAACAAATGACCGAGGCCATTCAGTTATTGACACAGTTGGTTGCCGCCCAGGCATAGCGGAAAAATGCGGGCCTGAGTGATCAATCAACCAGTACTCGAGCCCGTGACTTCATGACTTTAAAACCTCCGGAGTTCTTTGGGTCAAAGCCGGATGAGGATCCGCAAGGCTTTATCGATGAGATGTTGAGGACTTTAAAGATTATTCATGCTTCCGAGACTGAATCCGTGGAGTTGGCCTCTTATAGACTCCGGGATATGGCAGTCTTATGGTATAATAATTGGGTATTATCAAGAGGAGAGAATGCGCCTCCACCCGTATGGCAGGAATTTGTGGATGCTTTTATTCGTCACTATTTACCACCCGAGATTCGCCGAGCTAGGGCAGATAGATTTCTAAATTTGAAGCAAGGAAGTATGAGCGCCCAGGAGTATAGTATGCAATTTAATTCTTTGGCCAGGTACGCCCCGGCTATGGTGGCTGACATGGGAGATCGTGTTCACAGATTTGTGAGTGGTTTGGGACCACATTTATTCAAAGATTGTTTGACGGCTTCATTGCAAGATGGGATGGACATTTCCTGTATACAAGCCTATGCCCAGAACTTAGAGGGGCGACAACAACCATCGAGGAGTGATCGTGATATGGACAGGAGGCAAAGCAAGACGGCCAGATCTATGAGAGCGAGCAGCGAGTACAGAGGGGCATCGAGGCAGAATTATTCTAGGCAGACAGGCCAGACGGCGACTAGCGCACCTTCCAGATTTCCATATAGAAGATTTGATTGCTCCTTTCGCTCGGGACAGGGTCAGAGCTCGAGGGCTTCAGGTTCCCAATTTGAGGGTGATTATAGTCAAGGGAGACCTCCCAGTTCCACGATGTAGTCGGTGTCGCAAATTACACTCAGGGCCATGTCGCCAGGACGCAGATGCCTGTTATGTTTATGGGCAGACTGGGCATATGATGTGAGATTGTCCCTCACGGTATGGTAGAGGTGGGGTTCAGCCCACAGGATCAGCAGTTGGTTCCTCGTCAGCGCGCCGGTAGAGCAGGCTCCCCAGATGTCAGCTGGCCGAGGTAGAGGCAGAGCGGCAGCATCTACTTCAGGTGCCACTCAGCCCCGCGTATATGCTTTAGCCGGACGACAGGATCTCGAGTCCTCCCCGGATGTAGTTACAGGTATATTGTCTATATTCTCCCGTGATGTGTACGCATTCATAGATCCCGGTTCTATATTCTCTTATATTACTCCATATGTTGCTGGCTGTATTAGGGTGAAACCCGAGTCAATTAAACCTTTTGAGGTACTCACTCCGGTTGGTGATCTCGTAATAGCAAGGCAAGTGTACAAAAATTGTGTCATTGTGATATGTGATCGTCAGACCAAAGCTAATTTGATTGAGCTGAAAATGATAGATTTCGATGTAATCATGGGTATGGATTGGTTGGCCTCGTGTTATGCAAATGTTGATTGCCGCACAAAAGTGGTTTGATTTCAATTCCCGGGAGAGCCCGTACTTGAATGGAAGGGTAACACGGCATCCCCAAAAGGTCGGTTTATTTCCTACCTTAAGGCGAGGAAGATGATAGCGAAAGACTATATTTATCATCTAGTTCGGGTGCATGACACAGAAGCAAAGTCGCCAACATTTCAATCTGTTCCGGTGGTGAATGAATTTTCGGATATATTTCTAGATGAACTCCCAGGTCTTCCCCCAGAAAGAGAAATTGATTTCTCCATTGATGTGTTGCCAGACACCGAGACCATTTCTATTCCTCCTTATCGAATGGCTCCGGCAGAATTGAAAGAGCTAAAGGTACAGCTAAAAGACTTGCTTGACAAGGGGTTTATTAGACCCAGTTCATTGCCGTGGGGAGCACCAGTCTTGTTCGTAAGAAAGAAGGACGGTTCCCTACGAATGTGCATTGATTACAGACAGCTGAACAAGGTGACGATAAAGAACAAATATCCTCTTCCGAGGATTGATGACTTATTTGATCAGCTGCAGGGTGCCAAGTGATTTTAAAAAATCGACTTGAGGTCGGGTTATCATCAAGTAAGAGTTAGTGAAGCGGATATTCCCAAGACTGCTTTCAGGACAAGATATGGCCACTATGAGTTTCGAGTAATGTCATTTGGGTTGAGTAATGCTCCGACCGTGTTTATGAACATGATGAATAATGTGTTCAGGCCACTCTTGGATTTATTTGTAATAGTATTTATTGATGATATTTTGGTATATTCTCGTACTGAATCAGAACATGCAGATCATTTGTGAATTGTTGTTGGCACTCTTTGAGCCCGGGAATTATATGCGAAATTTTCAAAGTGTGAGTTATGGCTGAATTCGGTAACATTTCTGGGCCATGTCATTTTAAATGATGGTATTCGAGTCGATAATCAGAAAATTGAGACTGTAAAGACTTGGCCAAGGCCTACGACACCTACAGAAGTCCGTAGTTTTCTAGGGTTGGCAGGTTATTACAAAAGGTTTGTGGAGGGCTTCTCGTCTATTTCAACCCCATTGACGAAGCTAACCCAGAAGTCAGCAAAATTTTAGTGGAACGATCTTGTGAGCGTGGTTTCCAAGAGTTGAAAGACCGATTGACCTCAACTCCAGTTTTAACACTTCCAGAAGGGCCGGATGGCTATGTTGTGTATTGTGATTCTTCCGGAGTGGGATTAGGATGCGTATTGATGCAGCATGAAAAAGTTATCGCATATTCTTCGAGACAATTACGGAGACATGAAAAGAATTATCCAACTCATGATCTTGAATTGGCTGCAGTGATTCATGCGTTGAAGATGTGGAGACATTATTTGTATGGTGGGCACGTCGATATCTATACAAACCACAAGAGTATCCAACATATTTTCAAGCAGAAGGAGTTGAGAGTTAAACATACTAATGTGGTGATCAAATTAGATTTGGCAAAGGCATATGATAGACTTTCCTGGATTTATTTGACTAAAGTATTAAGACAGTTTGGGTTTGGAGAGGTTCTCATTAATTTAATATGGAGATTGCTTTCAAACAACTAGTATTCAGTATTAATCAATGGTCAAAGTCATGGTTTTTTCAGATCAAGTAGGGGGGTAAAGCAAGGTGATCGACTTTCTCCTACATTGTTCATTATAGCAGCAGAGGTCTTAACAAGGAGTCTGAACAAATTACATGAGAAGCCAAGTTTCATAGGCTATGGAATGCCAAAGTGGAGTCCTCAAATCAATCATTTATCTTATGCTGATGATACAATCTTATTCTGTTCTGGGGATGGATATTCTTTAAAGAAAATGATGAGGAGATTGATGAATTATGAGAAGACTTCAGGACAGCTGGTCAATACTGATAAAAGCTGTTACTATATCCATCACAAGGTTTCTGCCAGAGTTAATAGCAGGATTAAAAGACATACTAAGATGAGAAATGGATCCTTTCCTTTCACATATTTAGGCTTTCTAGTGTTTTATGGAAGAAGGAAACTGATATATTATGAGGATTTGATCAAAAAAGTGATGAAAAGGATTCTGTCTTGGCAAAACAGACTGTTATCTTTTGGAGGTAGATATGTGCTGGTCAATCATGTGTTGCAAACCATGCCAGTATATTTACTGTCAGCCATGAATCCTCCTTCTGTGGTGATAAGACAGCTGCATAAGATTTTTGAAAAATTCTTTTAGATCAACACAGTGGGGGTGAAAAGCAAACATTGGGTGGCGTGGGACAAATTATGTCTACCAAAGGATGAAGGAGGGATTGGTCTTAGATCACTAACTGATATATTTAATGCATTATTTTCTAAGTTGTGGTGGAACTTCAGATGTGGAAGAAGCTTATGAGGTAGCTACATGTTGAACAAATACTGCAAGAAATGGCATCCTACTATGGCAGTAGATAGAGGAGGATCTCACACTTGGAAGAAGATGGTGAATATAAGAGAGGCAGTTGAGCCACAGATCTTTTGGTATCTGAGAAATGGAACTTCAAGTTTCTGGTATGAGAACTGGACAAGACTTGGGGAATTATATTATATCATTCCTGATGCTGCTAGAGAAGAAGAAATAGAGGTTAGATAGTTTGTGAAGAATGGGGAATAGAACATGGAACTGTTAACAGTCACTCTAGATCAGGAATTGGCTCAACATATCAAGGAAAACATCAAAGTACCAGTTGAAGATGAAGATGATGAACCATGTTGGATGTTGGAAACAAATGGCAGATTCTCAGTTAAATCTGCATGGGAGTTTCTTAGACACAGAGAGAGCAAACAAACAAGTTATAAGTTCATGTGGGAGAAAGGTTTGCCAATCAAGATAAGTTTTTTTCATGTGGAGAGTGTGGAAAGGGACAATCTCTACAGATGATATATTGAAAAGGATGATGATCAATATACCATCAAGATGCTGGTGCTGTGAGGAGCATAAGGAGGAAAATGTGGGTCATTTATTTCTAACATATTTCATAGCTATCAAGTTATGGAAGCTCTTTGCTTCTTGTGTAGGTATTCCCACAGATGGAGTTAGTCTACATCAAATGATCATGGCATGGTGGTCTGCTGAGACAAAGCCAAAATTGCAGCCTATGTATAGAGCAATTCCTGCAGTGATCATGTGGTCATTATGGAAGATAAGAAACTCCATTAAACATGGAGGATCAGTTACTTTCTACAGACTGGGACAACAAGTACAACACATACTACATCAACTGACAAGGAAGAGATTCCCATAGCTGCAGAATCTATCTGGTGATTGAGAAAATATGCATCAACACCTTAGTAGATATAAACCAAAAGTTTATTATGCTAAGGTGGTCTGGAGAATGCCACATTCAGGGAGACTAAAATGCAATACAGATGGGGCAAGTAGAGGCAATCCTGGATTCAGTTCATATGTATTCTGCATCAGAGATAATAATGGGGATTTGGTTTATACAGAAGCACAACAAATGGGAATAGCAACAAATATGGAAGCTGAAGCTGAGGCTATAAAGCAGGCACTGAAGTTCTGTAAAGATCACAACATTCAACAGGTGCACCTAGAGACTGACTCACTTGTCATTCTAAACATCTTACAAGATACATGGATCATTCCATGGGAACTGAGAAATCAGATTGAAGAGATCAAACAGGACATTAGAGCAATACAGGTACAGATTAATCATATTTTCAGAGAAGGCAACATGTTGGCAGATTTTCTGGCAAATCATGCTTTGGATCATACAGATATCAAAGTACATGACTTTCTACTCATGCCACCAGAAGGAAAAAGAATTCTCAATATGGACAAATCACAACTGCCTCAACTGAGGATTAGAACAAGGAGGATTCAGCAGCTTGATCATCAACAATGATATTACATGTATGGATCATAATATGGTGTGTGCACAGTTTTGGACTATCATCAAAGCTGACTCAATATGATCACCAAGTGCATACTAGCTTAGGCACACAGGAGAGATATGGAGGACAATCTCTTATGTTTTTAATTTTAGCTAGTTCATATTATAGGCATGATGTAATAGACTATTTTTTACATTATGCATTTTGTTATACCCCGTATTTTTGTACGTTGGATTATTCGTAAGCTAATTGATATAAATTCAAGGACAAGATTATTTTTGTAATATGAGACAAGGACTTTTAACCCCGAATTTTTAATATGGCACGATTTTCTTGTAAAATTCAATTAGTGTAGAAATATTAGTGGCGATTAGGGATTAATTAACCAAGATTAGATTATTAAGTGGGGGTTTATTATTAATTAAGTCAATTAGACCATTAAGTGGCCCCACCAGATTTAGTTATTAAAAAAAACATGGGCATGTTAGTGGGACACGTGCCCTATGGATGGGCTGCCCATAAATAGAATATGTGATGACTAATATTTATGTTCTTCTTCACAAAGAAATTGAATTGAAGCAAAAGTAGGAGCAGCCATGGCTGTTGGCTCACGACCAGCCTTGGCTTGAAGAAAAAAAAATGATGATTAAATTTCCAAGGTGCTTCACACGTTCATGAAGGCAGCGACATAAGGTATTGAATTGAGGAAGAGGAAATAGTGCAATTGGTGCAAGTGGGTGTAGAATCTGCTCTAATTGAATTAAGGTAAGACCTTCCCTTTTTATGGTGTAATTGGATTATATGATGTTTTAATTGAGAGATTAACTCTCATTAAGTGGAATTGGATGCAAAAAAATTATATATGTTAACATTAAGGTTCTGTTTGGACCATGTTGGTGTTGTTCCAATTTAGCAATGGTGGATTAGATTTGATTAATGTTGTCGTTATTGTTGTATGGTAATTGAGGGTAAATTGTTCACGTTTAAGGGCTGGAAAGTTAGTGATAAATATGTATAGGAGCTGCTGTCCATGACAAAATTATACTCTTCTCTGTGTGTTGGTAGTTTTGCGAAGTAGAGGTCGAAAATTATATTTTTGATGTTGTAGTCTTAGTGGACTGTTTCGAACTGTTATTGAAATGATATCGAAGTAATTTTCTTGTACATGGATGGTGGTTGACATTGTTGTGGTGTTGCTGTTAATGTGGTTCGTGAATTTGGAAGAAAACAAGTGCATAAGGTGTCGTATACGAAGCGTATAATGATCTGCTTATTGTATAATCTTAGATGTTAATGACGTGAGTTGAAAAAGAATTAAGAGGGGTTATTTGGTTGCTAATGTTGTTGTTGGTATTGATGTGCTAATTGGAATTCCGGGTTAGGCAAGAAATATAGAGGAAATGCTGCCCGATTTCCGTCAAGTTCTTAACTAATCAAAATTCTAATTAGGAAGTATGAACTAAGAAATGATTCCTATAAATGATTGTTTGTAGATTTATAAGCTTGAAAGTTGTAGTTTACTAACAATAGTGTTACTTCCATAGTAAATAGGCTAAAGAGGCAACAAAGCAACCTTGGTTACGGTTAATCTACGACAGGTATGTAAAGCTAACCCTTCTTTCTTTTTAGCATGATCCATATGAAACAAACAGACGACAAATGTATAACTCCAAAGAAGTCCCTATTTTTCGAGCCACTAGGATGGCTAATGTTCTTGATTTCTAGAGGCTATTTCATTGTGTCTTGATACGTGTCTATGATTCGAGAAGTTCTATTATAATATAATCCATAGTGACATTCGAAGGGTACTTGATATGACTGTTGTCTTGATTATCAAATGATGGTTCATTTTGGATTATTCTATCGAGTCTCAGATGTGACTTAGTTTGCATATGGTTGCTCACTACTCTGCTCGTGCATGTCTCAATATATCTTTCACCGAGTCCCGGGCCGGGTATGTTTTCGTGCACAGTTTCACTACATTGTTCACCGAGTCCCTCACTAGAGGGCCGGGTACGGTATATATATATGATGGTATGATGATGTGATGATATGATGATGATGATATGATGATGTGATTATGGCGTCAAGGATGGCATGTGATTACTTTATTCACCGAGTCCCTTAATGGGCCGGGTATGATATATGATATTGATATGCATGATTTACATTTCATAAGGAAGGTGTATTGGTATTTTGAATGTCATACTTGTCTCCTGTGATCTCTATTTCAATCATGATCCTCTTTATTGTATTTCATGCTTTATATACTCAGTACATATCTCGTACTGACCCCCTTTCTCCGGGGGGCTGCGTTTCATGCTCGCAGGTACAGATACTCGATTTGGTGATCCTCCAGCTTAGGATTTCCACTCA
The DNA here is from genome assembly GCF_019175385.1 of Lycium barbarum. NCBI lineage: Eukaryota > Viridiplantae > Streptophyta > Magnoliopsida > Solanales > Solanaceae > Lycium > Lycium barbarum. The sequence continues at coordinate 44,847,688 of NC_083346.1, read as the reverse complement.
GCTATCTTGGAGAGCTCCATTGTTCCGAAGCCTAGAATTTTGGTACAGATCTTTTGATGTATATATATGTTTATCCAGGGGTACGGCAGGGCCCTGTCCCATCATATTTCACTATCGATACTCTTAGAGGTTTGTAGACATATGTATGGGTTGTGTATACGTTTTGTTCAGTTGTGTCTATACGATGTGCTGTGGATATGTTCGTCTGTAGTGGCAGCCTTGTCGGCTTGCGTATCATATTATGTTTTGATCAGTTGTGACTCCTCAGGAGACAGGTTATCTGGATATATACGTATGATGATGTTATGAACCTTTGGGGTTCTTTTGCAAGTTTCCATATTGTTCTTAGATTCAGTTTGACTATATCTAACAAGTATGTATACGAGTGTCTAGCTCGGACACTAGTCATGGCCCATGGGGTTGGGTCGTGACAAAAGTGGTATCAGAGCAGTTCATCCTCGGAGTGTCTACAGACCGTGTCTAGTAGAGTCTTGTTTATCGGTGTGTTGTGCACCATATCTATAAACAGAGGGCTACAGGACATTTAGGATGTTTCCTTTCCTTCATATCTTAGTATCGTGCGATAGAGCCAAGAGATAGGAAATGATACCCCTTATATACTGACCTTTGATTTCAGCAGGAGAGTGTTGTCGACAAGAGAAGGTAAATAATGCTACTGGGAGTTACAGAGGCTAATATTTCATTGAGGTTACGTTATCAGAAATTGTATGTACAGAATGGCGACTGGTCATCATCAAGGTTAGTAATTGTAAATATAGTAAGAAAATGGATTGAATGTATATATATATATATATATATATATATATATATTGATGATAAGTTCAGTTATAAGGTGCGCACAGAAGAAACTGAAGAAATCAGTAACGGTGAGGAGAATATATGTCAGATACGGTATGAATGTTCCAGGTATGACTGAAACCTGCAGTTAAAGATTAAAAGGGAAAATAAACAGAAAAGTGTAACAGGTATAGTTTGAGTTGGATATACAAGGTAAGTTCATCAATTTCATACGGTTGTTGATATTGGGAGACCTGTGTGGCTATCATAGCATATATATATATATATATATATATATATATATATATATGTTGGCCCTGTGAGGCATTGTTGGTATTTCCTGCGTGCAGGTTTTGAGATAGTAAGAAATACAGAGGAAACTCTGCCAAAATTTTCCTACAAATAAAAAGGGAATGAGATATAAGTTCGTAATATGTCTTGAAAGGTCATCTCAACAGTAATGATAGATAGGATTTGACAAAGCTGCAAGTCTGACTTCGAGAAATAAGTTAACCGTTGAATTGATGGTAATAGTAATTATGAGGTTGATGTCAATATGGTAAAAAGGAAATGCTAGGACAATTTGGAAGGGCTTGTGATAATAGGAGATGATTTAGAAAAGGTTGGCAAATTTTAATAGAGTGTTATATTGAGGTATCAACTGAATTGACAAGCAGGGGTAAATTACGACGAGTTTATAGTTAGAAGAAGTAATAGTATGATTGAGACAAGAGTACAGAGGAAGAAGAATTGTGACGAATATGAATGTGTTGATAAAATAACTTGCGAGGTATTAAGGATAAGATTGTCCAGGAAGGGTAAAAGGTTAAATACGCTTACTCCACAGAGTGTAATTAAACCATAGTAAGAATCGTGAATAAGGTTAAGAAGTGTTACACTATAGGATTGATTACGAACGGGATATAATGCGAATATAATAAGGATTGTTATGAAAATGAGTAAAAGCCTAGTGAGGAAGTGGCTAAAAGATATGACGTGATCTATGTGACTAGAGTATAAGGGAAAGTGTGAAACGGAAAAGTGAGCTATAGAATGAATAAGAAAGACTTATAAAGTTCTGTAGGGAAAGTTCTGAATAAAGATTATGTGGTAATAGAAATGATAGCGAGCACAAGAAAAGAAGGAGTTAATTGAAAGAAGGAAATAAGAAGAAAAGTGAGATGACAGTGCAGTAATAGGTTATGACATGTATAGCCGAGAACATGAGTAATATAAGTGACGGAATTGTGAAAGACCAAACTATAGAAAGATGAGCAACGAAGCAGAATGAGTGCTAGAAAATGACTGGTATGATAAGAACAAATAGGGATGAACAAAATGCGTTCAGAAAAAGAGAAAGGGATTATGCGGGAGTAGTGTTTTCCGAAGGATACAGAGGTGGCATGAGATTCCTCGTGCACAGAATAAAAGATGGACATGGATTGGAGAAGTGGAAAGGAATACTAAAGGAAGTACCCAAGATAGACGTAATTAATTGAGTACGAGGATAAAATAAAAGGGAAATATATAGCTATGAACTTAAAGGTGTAGTACGACGACTAGGTGATAAGATAAGACCAGTATGAAGACGAACTTGATATGATTTTGAGTAAGTTAGAAGTCAGTGTTGGGTACACAACAAGGGTAAAAGAGCATAAGTCATAAAGGAATACTGCGTGTATATGACTTCACCTCGGAAATAGTGAAATCATTAAAGGACTAGGGCTGTAGGTCTGAGGAACAAATACTGTATTGTAAATTTATTAAAGGAAACAGATGATATAGGTTGGGATAAAGATAATATTACAAGAGAACTTTGGACACTTATCATCGGAATATAAGTGCTACCTAATTGATAATTTGGAACGACTATACGTACTAATTAATTACTAATTGGAGTAAGTGGAATGTGGCCTGGGATGAGTTGTTACATGGGTTGCATTACTGTAGTATCGATGGTTAGATAAAATTTTGTACTAGATATAGAAAGGTTCTCGTCGCTTCATGATTTTGTTAAGGTTTCGTACCCGGGTAATCAAAGTTATAAATTATAAAAGAAAAGACATGGATATTGTACAGTATACCAAGCGAATTGGGAAAAGGATCATATGAATTTGAGATTGGAAATGAGGACATGGAGCAGAATATAAACAGATAATGGTATAAGTACACCCTTAAGGGGGGAAGCGGGTGAGAGAAATGCAAGTGTAAGATGGAAACAATTGACACTGCAATATATTTGATATGGATACTTAAACTTCAAGTGAGATCCCTCGCCGAAACAAGTTAGTAAGATCTGAAAGCCAACAATAAATGGATAGAAGTTAGGATAGTATTTGAGACAGTCCTGAGAATTATTTGTAAAAATCTTGAATGATATGACATTAAAAAGTGGGTGCTTATAAAAAGAAAGAGTACGATAAGAAAATGGTAACGAGTAACTTAAGAGATGTTATAAGGGATAGCAATGCTATACTAGATTAGAGGCTAAGATTTAGCAATAGAGTTGTGCGCTAATGATATTGTGACTTATAAGTAGAAAAGGAGAAGGGACAGAAAATCTCCCATAGTAGGATATGAGAAAATCAAAGGGTGAATAGAGGAAGGGAAAGGAGTATGACAAGATAGGCAACGAGTGGGTTTTAGTACAAATTAGATAAGTAAAGCATAAAGAACCAGGAAAAGGAAAGACTATCACTAAGATTGAATATACTTTATACAAGTTGTACAATAATAGTTATGCAACCTACGAATATTTGTATGCTAATAATGAGGCCAAGTGAGTACTTGATAAGAAGAGTAAGGATCCAATAATAACAATGCGGTTGTGATATTTTGGATACGTTAAGGAAAGGTGAAAGGTGGTTTGAGCCAAATTACCGAGATAGAATTAGTACTGAGGGAAAATAGGATGTGGCCATAGTTGAGCCCCGATACCGATTGAAAGATACAAGAGGAGGAGAATGCAAAGTAAAGCATAAAGACTAGTGAAACGACACTAAGGTATTTGAGCATTTACGCATATTCTGATGCGTGATAGGAGAACTAAGAGCAATTTCTGAGTAAAGAGGCAATAGAAGAGTTTGAATAAAAAATAAAGAAACGACACGAGATAATATGCCTAAAGTGTTACAAGTTGGATTAAGGGAAATTGTGAAATGGTTTAAGTGAGACGAACAGAGCAAGCTGGTTACTAGATGACAGTGAATTTACGTGTCAAATCAAAAATTCTTTCAGAATTATACCAGTTAATAATAGACAGGTCACAGAGCCGCTATGTAAAGTTATAATATGAGGGAACTCCAGCGCTACTTGTTAGCCAACTCTAAAGGTCGAGATAAGGGCAAAAAGGGTATAGTGACAGTGAAAGTCGAGAAGTGATACATGATGCCGAAGATTCCAGAAGATGGGCTGTAACAGCGGAGCACTGTAAGGTTATTGAAGTAAAATAATGTTACACCAAGGGAAATTTCATTTTACTCATAGAATTTGCGAAGGTTCTACAAATTTCCAGAGGCATGAAATACTCCACGAATTGTAAAGTCTAATGAATCGACGGGGGATTTTTGCGCGTCATAACATCTTATTTAAAGATTAAGAGGTAAGGTGAAGTGAGCGATACATCTTAAGGGAGTAACTATAGAAGAAGGAAGAGTCGAGTTAGGACTAAGTACACTAGGGAGAGAGTAAGATTTCAACGGAAGACCTCGCAATACAACTGTCAACCAACTGCGAAATAAAGAAGAGAGTAAAGACAACGATGTGGAATTATCCTCTCTAGAGGCAAGAGCAAGAAGACATATTACGGGAATGGTTACCTAGAGAGCTGGAATGCGTTACAATAAAGTGAAAGGATTCAACCAATGAAAAGGACATGTGCAAAGCATCATAATTCAATAAAAGGACATTTAAGAAAGTATTGGGAGCGCAGGACCAGTTTAACATTCGAGGACGAATGTTCTAAAGGGGGGAAGGATGTTATACCCCGTATTTTTGTACGTTAGATTATTCGTAAGCTAATCGACATAAATTCAAGGACAAGATTATTTTTGAAATATGAGACAAGGACTTTTAACCCCGAATTTTTAATATGGCACGATTTTCTTGTAAAATTCAATTAGTGTAGAAATATTAGTGGAGATTAAGGATTAATTAACCATGATTAGATTATTAAGTGGGGATTTATTATTAATTAAATCAATTAGACCATTAAGTGGGCCCCACCAGATTTAGTTATTAAAAAAAAACATGGGCAAGTTAGAGGGACATGTGCCCTATGGATAGGCTGCCCATAAATAGAATATGTGATGACTAATATTTATGTTCTTCTTCACAAAGAAATTCAATTGAAGCAAAAGTAGGAGCAGCCATGGCTGTTAGCTCACGGCCAGCCTTGGCTTGAACAAAAAAAATTATTGATTAAATTTCCAAGGTGCTTCACACGTTCATGAAGGCAGCGACATAAGGTATTGCATTGAGGAAGAGGAAATAGTGCAATTGGTGGAAGTGGGTGTAGAATCTGCTCTAATTGAATTAAGGTAAGACCTTCCCTTTTTATGGTGTAATTGGATTAGATGATGTTGTAATTGAGAGATTAACTCTAATTTAGTGGAATTCGATGCAAAAATATTATATACGTTAATATTAAGGTTCTGTTTGGACCGTGTTGGTGTTGTTCCAATTTAGCAATGGTGGATTAAATTTGATTAATGTTGTCGTTATTGTTATATGGTAATTGAGGGTAAATTGTTCACGTTGAAGGGCTGGAAAGTTAGTGATAAATATGTATAGGTGTTGCTGTCCATGACAAAATTATACTCTTCTCCGTGTGTTGGTAGTTTTGCGAAGTAAAGGTCGAAAATTATATTTTTGATGTTGTAGTCTTAGTGGACTGTTTCGAACTGTTATTGAAATGATATCGAAGTAATTTTCTTGTACATGGATGGTGGTTGACGTTGTTGTGGTGTTGCTATTAATGTGGTTCGTGAATTTGGAAGAAAACAAGTGCATAAGGTGTCGTATACGAAGCGTATAATGATCTGCTTATTGTATAATCTTAGATGTTAATGACGTGAGTTGAAAAAGAATTAAGAGGGGTTATTTGGTTGCTAATGTTGTTGTTGGTATTGCTGTACTAATCGGAGATTAATAGGAAGTTCGGGTTAGGCAAGATATATAGAGGAAATGCTGCCCGATTTCCGTCAAGTTCTTAACTAATCAAAATCCTAATTAGGAAGTATGAACTACGAAATGATTCCTATAAATGATTGGTTGTAGATTTATAAGCTAGAAAGTTGTAGTTTACTAACAATAGTGTTACTTCCATATTAAATAGGCTAAAGAGACGACGAAGCAAACTTGGTTACGGTTAATCTACGACATGTATGTAAAGCTAACCCTTCTTTCTTTTTGGCATGATCCATATGAAACAAACAGACGACAAATGTATAACTCCAAAGAAGTCCCTATTCTTAGAGCCACTAGGATGGCTAATGTTCTTGATTTCCAGAAGCTATTTCATTGTGTCTTGATACGTGTCTATGATTCCAGAAGTTCTATTTTGATATAATCTATAGTGACATTCGAAGGGTACTTGATATGACTGTTGTCTTGATGATCAAATGATGGTTCATTTTGATTATTCTATCGAGTCTCAGATGTGACTTAGTCTGCATATGGTTGCTCACTACTCTGCTCGTGCATGTCTCAATATATCTTTCACCGAGTCCCGGGCCGGGTATGTTTTCGTGAACAGTTTCACTGCATTGTTCACCGAGTCCCTCACTAGAGGGCCGAGTACGGTATATATATATATGATGGTATGATGATGTGATGATATGATGATATGATGATGTGATGATGTGATGATGTGATTATGGCGTCAAGGATGGAATATGATGACTTTATTCACCGAGTCCCATAATGGGCCGGGTATGATATATGATATTGATATGCATGATTTACATTTCATAAGGCAAGTGTATTGGTATTTTGAATGTCATACTTGTCTCCTGTGATCTCTATTTCAGTCATGATCCTCTTTATTGTATTTCATGCTTTATATACTCAGTGCATATCTCGTACTGAACCCCTTTCTCTGGGGGGCTGCGTTTCATGCCCGCAGGTACAGATACTCGATTTGGTGATCCTCCAGCTTAGGATTTCCACTCAGCTGTCTTGGAGACCTCCTTTGTTCCGGAGCCTAGACTTTTGGTACAGATCTTTTAATGTATATATGTTTATCCAGGGGTACGGCGGGGCCCTGTCCCGTCATATTTCACTATCGATACTCTTAGAGGTCTGTAGACATATATGTGGGTTGTGTATATGTTTTGTTCAGCTATGTCTATACGATGTGCTATGGATATGTTCGTCTGTAGTTGCAGCCTTGTCGGCTTGCTTATGGTATTGATATGTAGTGGCAGCCTTGTCGGCTTGCGTATCATTTTATGTTTTGATCAGTTGTGACTCCTCAGGAGACAGGTTATCTAGATATATACGTATGATGACGTTATGAACCTTTGGGGTTCTTTTGCAAGTTTCCATATTGTTTTTAGATTTAGTTTGACTATATCAAACAAGTATGTATACGAGTGTCCAGCTCGGGCACTAGTCATGGCCCACGGGGTTGGGTCGTGACACATTTATTAATAAAAAGTTCTAACAAGCCTGGCCTGCTAGAACACAATTTATTTTAAAAAAAAAAACTCATAATAGCATCGAAAACATAAGCTTTAGAACTTATAAAGTAGAATCATCATCATCATCATGATCATCATAGAAAACATCTTATCTCGTCCTCATAAGAATCTTTTAAGAATCTTGAACTTCTAACTTTTGGAAGTAAGAAGGTTATGGAAATATGTAAGGAATCATAACATAGGAGTCATGCCTTTTGAAAGAAAGGAACTATCCTTACATACCTTTTGTCTTCTTAATGACTAAACGTTCTCCTCCCAAGCTCGTGACTTTACATTCAAGAGAATTCGTACTAAGGTTATGTTATTAAAAGCATGATTAAGCTTAAACTAAAGTAACTAAGAGCTAACGGAATTTGGGAAGCATTTTCTTTGTTTCATCAACTTTCTCCATATAATAAAAAACACCCAAACATCAATAGCAACATCCATAATACCATAATCAAGAGGCTTCTTTCAAGTTAAGCATTGTGCAATCCTCAAAACTCCTTTTCGAGGTCATTCATAACAATAGCTACAACACAACACCATATTCCTTACATACAATACTTCCTAAACATCATTCGTACCACCCACAACAGGATTATACTCATAGCATACTAAGAATCATGAATCAAGTTAGTTTACTACTCAAAAATATCATTAAATCCCTATTTGAGCTTCATCTTCTACTTTCTTCCCTCATCCAAGTTATTCAATAACCAAATACTCTTAATAAAATGAAATAGATGTAAAACTCACCTTTTATCGTATAAGGATGAACTTTGGATTAATGTATTTTACTTGAATGAAACTCCAACTTCAATACCAAAGGAAATATGGAATTCTACAAACCCTAGCGAGTCTCCCCACACTTGATTTTCTTGATTCTTGCTATTTAATCTTTGATTTCTCTTGGGTTTGGGTTAATATGATAGGGGGAAGGTTCTATAACTTTCAAGACTTGGGGAAAATGTGGGAAATGAAAAATAAGACAAGGGTCATCTATATATAAAAAGAAAAAAAAAGTGACCCGACCGGATTATACGACCACTTATATGGTCCGTATAATTTTATATTGTCCGTATAAATGGTCGTATAATCCCACCATCGGATAATGTTACACCTCGGAAAAGGTCCCCGTACATGTACAATGAATAGACCAACGAAGGGTATGAGCGTGCGATGTTTTACTAAGTAGGGAATAACGATTCATGAATTTTTGGAAATAAGAAAGTTGTAGAATTTCAATTCAGCCAGTGGCCGTAAAATAGAATACGGCCCGTAAAGTGATTTACGGACCGTATACTGCCATCGTCCTCCAATGTTCCAAAAATTTCAACTTTCTGTCCAAAGTTAAATGGTAAAATACGACCCAGTTTACGAACCGTAAACTGAAATACGGCCCATAAACTGTGGCCGTAAACCATCATGACCTACAGCAAACCTTTCTGTTTTTAATATGCCTTAATACGACCATGTTATAGTGCCCGTAAACTGGTATACGGTCTGTAAACTGTGGTTTACGACCACTGTACACCCCGATGACTGTTCATTAAAAATCAGATTTGGTGATTATTATAAGTGACCTTCTCATTCATTTCCATTCATATTTCATCCACAACCTTCAAGAACCCTCTAGAGCTTATCCAAACATTTCATCCACAAAATTCAAGGGAATCAAATGGAAATCGAGATCAATAACATCAAACCCATGAAATCAAGAGTGTTAAATTCATTAAGATTCATCTACACCAAGAAATTGCAAGGGAAGTGAAATAGGGTTTTCGCCTACAAGGAGTATTATTGCTTAAGACTTATTACTACGCTATCTAAGGTAAGTTTTATGGCAGTTACATGTTATTTAGTGTATGGAAGGGTTGAAACACTTGGATTATAGAGGAGTGAAATAAATGGGTCATAAAATGTGAATAGTGCTACAATTGAATGATAGTGGGATTGAACCATGAATGTTGATGTGTTGTGAGTATAAAGATGTTATAAACGACGTGTAGACTATGAAATGGGTGTGTTGTATGAGAAAATATGATAGTAAGCTACAACCTATAAATGTGGAAATTTGGAGAAAAACGGTGGATTTTGCTCAATATATATAAATGACAATTGTTGATTACAATATTGTGAGTGTTGTTGTGAGAGTTTGGGAATTAAGATTGGACATGGGAAAAGTTGTAGAAACAAAGGAAATGCTGCCCAATTTTCTCTAGAGATAATGACGCATTCTTATAGTCTATTAACTAATGTTAATAGGATTCTCTCATGAAGGTAACGACGTGACCTCGAAGGAAGACAAGTGATCGAGAACGTAGCTAAATGACAAGGTATGTGAGGCTAGTCCTTTTCTTTCTATGGCATGAATCCCATAATATGATCTTTCTCCCTTTCCATGATTCTCCTATATCCCGGAAAGCTAAAAGCCTAAGATCATGAATAGCTATATGTGTCAAGAGATATGATATGACGTTCTTATAAAGTAAATGATGTTGTTCCTTGTATACACTCACCTTATATACTAATCCTTTCAAGGTGAGGCAGAATGTTCATATATGTTCATAATGGAATCGAGAGTTCACGACCTTACGTCACCTCGATAGAATGCAGTTGTCCTAAAGTCTTTATGCATGTACGATGAGAAGTATATTTTGATAAGAATGTTATTATAAAAAATTTATGATGAGAATGTCATGATTGCATCACACCAGGCCTAGTTGGCCGGGCATTCACCGCGAAAGCGGGCAGCTATACGATACACCATGGCCAGTTGGCATGGGCAGACACCACTAGTGGGCGCCATGAGATGGTACCCCGGACGCGGGCTAATGTTACTGATTATCACACCGCACCTATATGGTCGGGCAGTTTATATATATATACTTATGGTATGCATACATGAGATGATGATAAGCATAAAAGTAAGTCAGCATGCATTACTTTTCATATGATTCCCAGTCAGGTACAGTTACTCTATACTTGATGCCTCCTTTACTTTCTTGATGTGTTGTTATTGTTCATGTCTCTCATACCCAGTACAACATTAGTACTGACGTGCGTTTTCTTTGGACGCTGTGTTGATGCCCACAGGTAGACAGGGAGGCGAGCTCGACCCGGATTCTTAGGAGCTGTCAGCTGATTGAAAGCAATCCATTGTCCGGAGGTGCTTAGGATTATCCTTTTGGTACATATGTATATTTTGGGCATGACGGAGTCTTGTTCCGTCTGCATGTATAGTATGTCAGTAGAGGCTCGTAAATGCATAGTGTGGGTTAGATGGTCTCACAAGTTTATTACAGCATGCATGTATATATTATATATATTATTTTGATGGCCTAATGAGGCATTTGTATATATATATATATAGACTAATTGTGTTTTCCACTGGAAAATGATTTTCATACAATTATGAATGATAAAGAAGCATAAATGACTATGACAAGTGAGAAAATAAGGGGTGCTCGGTGGTCAGCCTCGGGTACCCGTCTAGGCCCCTAGCTGTGTCATGACAGAAGTGGTATCAGAGTAGTTCGTCCTAGGAAGCGTCTACGAGCCGTGTCTAGTAGAGTTTTGTTTATGGTGTGTTGCACGCCACGCTAATAAACAAGAGGCTACAAGGCATTTAGGAAAATGACCGTCTTTCTTCTTATGAGATCGTGCGATAGAGCCATGCCTAAGATTATATGCCTCCTAAAAGTGTGTTATGATTTCAGAAAAATACCGCCAAAGGGAAAAGCTACAGCTGTCCAGAAGGGAAAAGCTACGACGAAGAGGCGGGCAGAAAGAGAGCCTTCGGCGAATGTAGAGGAGGGCAAATCACAAAATGAGGCCCCGGCCGATGTAGAAGAGCAAAGAGGAGCCTCAGTCCCAATTCCTCCACCAGTTGCTTCTGGTCAACAAGTGACCGAAGCTATTCATCTATTGACGCAATTGGTTGCCGCCCAGGCACAGCGGTAGAATGCAGGCCCGAGTGATCGTTTTTCCAGTACGAAAGCCCGTGATTTCCTGACTTTAAATCCTCCAGAATTTTTCGGGTCGAAGCCGGGTGAGGACCAACAAGGCTTTATCGATGAGATGTTGAGGACGCTGAAACTCATGCATGCTTCTTAGACCAAATCGATAGAGTTGGCCTCTTATAGACTCCGCAATGTGGCGGTATTGTGGTATAACAACTGGATAGCGTCAAGATCAGAAAATGGACCTCCTCCTGTTTGGCAAGAGTTTGTTGATGCTTTCATTCGCCATTATTTACCGCCCGAGGTCCGCCGAGCTAGGGCGGACAGGTTTTTGAATCTGAAGCAAGGAAGCATGAGTGCTCGGGAGTATAGTATGATGTTTAATTCTCTGGCCAGGTATGCCCCGACTATTGTGGCCGATATGGGCGATCGTGTACACAGATTTGTGAGTGGTTTGGGGCCACATTTGATTAGAGATTGTCTGACGGCCTCTTTGTAAAATGGGATGGATATTTCCTGAATACAGGCACATGCTCACAATCTTGAGGAACGACAATAGCTGCAGAGAAGTGATTGTGATAATGACAGAAGGCAAGGTAAGAAAGTTAGATCTATGGGAGCGAGCAGTGAATATAGAGGGGGATCGAGACAGATGCATTCTAGGCACTCAGGTCAGTCACCGACTAGTGCGCCTCCCAGATTCTCAGATAGGAGGTTCGATCATTTTTTTCAGACAGGACCGGGCCAGAGTTCGAGGGCCTCAGATTCTCAGTTTAGGGGAGATTCTAGCCAGAGGAGACCCTCAGTACCGCGGTGCAGCCAGTGCGGTAAACTGCATTCCGGACAGTGTCATCAGGGTTCGGATGCTTGCTATGCCTGCGGGCAGGTTGGTCATATGATGAGAGATTTCCCTTCAGCAAGAGGTAGAGTTGGGACTCAACCTACAGGATCAGCAGCTGGGTCTTCTTCAGTACGCCCGATAGCACAGACTCCTCAGACTGCAGCAGGTAGAGGCAGAGGTAGAGGGGGAGCATCTACTACAGGTGTCACTCAGCCCCGAGTATATGCTTTAGCAGGACGACAGGATCTTGAGTCCTCCCTAGACGTTTTCACAGGTACATTGATTATATTTTCCCGTGACGTGTATGCTTTGATCGGTCCGGGTTCCACTTCTCTTATGTTACTCCGTATGTTGCTGATTGTATTGGGGCGAAACCCAAGCCAATTAAACCTTTCGAGGTATTCACTCCGGTTGGTGATCCCGTGATAGCGAGGAAAGTGTATAAAAATTGTGTTGTTGTGATATGTGATCGCCAGACCAAAGTCGATTTGATTGAGCTGGAAATGGTAGATTTCGACGTAATTATGGGCATGGATTGGTTGGCCTCGTGCTATGCTAATGTCGATTGTCGGACGAAAGTGGTTCGATTCGAATTTCCGGGAGGGCCCATACTTGAATGGAAGGGTAATACGGCATCCCCAAAGGGTAGGTTTATTTCCTACCTTAAGGCAAGAAAGATGATAGCCAATGGTTATATTTATCATTTAGTTCGGGTTCACGACACTGAGGCAAAGTCACCGACTCTTCAATCTATTCCGGTAGTGAATGAATTCCCAGATGTATTCCCGGATGAATTTCCAGGTCTTCCTCCAGAAAGGGAAATTGAGTTCGCTATTGATGTATTGCCGGACACCGAGCCTATTTCTATTCCCCCTTATCGAATGGCTCCGGCAGAGTTGAAAGAGCTGAAGGTGCAGTTCCAGGATTTGCTTGAAAAAGGATTTATAAGGCCCAGTTCGTCGCTATGGTGAGCGCCACTCTTGTTTGTGAGAAAGAAGGACGGATCCTTACGAATGTGTATCGACTACAGACAACTGAACAGGGTGACGATAAAGAGCAAATATCCTCTGCCAAGGATTGATGATTTATTCGATCAGCTGCAAGGTGCTAAGTGGTTTTCTAGAATAGATTTGAGGTCGGGTTATCATCAAGTGAGAGTTAGAGAAGCAGATATTCCCAAAACAGCTTTCAGAACGAGACATGGCCACTATGAATTCTGAGTAATGTCGTTTGGGCTAACTAACGCTCCGGCCGTATTCATGAATCTGATGAATAATGTATTCAGGACGCTCTTGGATTTGTTTGTCATAGTATTTATTGATGACATTCTAGTGTATTCTCGCACAGAATCAGAACATGCAGATCATTTGAGAATTGTACTTGGCACTCTTCCAACCCGAGAATTGTATGCAAAATTTTCAAAGTACGAATTTTGGCTAAATTCTTTAACATTTCTGGGCCATGTTATTTCCAATGATGGCATTCGAGTTGACACTCAGAAAATTGAAGCGGTGAAGACTTGGCCAAGGCCTACGACGCCCACAGAAGTTCGTAGTTTCCTGGGTTTGGCAGGATATTATAGAAGGTTCGTAGAGGGCTTTTCATCTATTTCAGCCCCATTGACGAAGCTAACTCAGAAGTCCACTAAATTTCAGTGGAACGATGCATGTGAGCATAGTTTCCAAGAGTTGAAAAATAGATTGACTTCAGCTCCAGTGTTAACACTACCGGAAGGGGCAGATGGCTATGTGGTGTATTGTAATGCTTTCGGTGTGGGAGTGGGATGTGTATTGATGCAGCACGGGAAGGTTATTGCATATGCTTCAAGACAGCTGCGGAAACATGAAAAGAATTACCCAACTCATGATCTCAAGTTGGCCGCGGTTATTCATGCATTGAAGATATGGAGGCACTATCTGTACGGTGTGCATGTTGATATCTATACGGATCATAAAAGTCTCCAACATATTTTTAAGCAAAAGGAGTTAAACCTGCGGTAGAGGCGGTGGTTAGAATTGCTGAAGGATTGCGATGTGAATATCCTATATCACCCCGGAAAAGCGAATGTAGTAGCCGATGCGCTTAGCCATCGATCAATGGGCAATTTAAGTGAAGTCCCTTTAGAAAAGAAAGAAATGGTTCGTGAGATCTATTGATTAGCAAATCTTGGAGTACCAGTGATCGAGTCAGAAAACACCGGGATTTGTATTGATGATCCTACAGCCTCGCCCCTGAATATTGAAATAAAAGAGCACCAGTATACAGATCCGCGAATGTGTCATTACAGGGATGTATCCTGTGGAAAAGAGAAGTCTCCATTTGAAGTTTCCATAGATGGGGTTCTTAGATACCGAGGCAGACTGTGTGTACCGGATGTGGCGAAATTGCGCTAACGGATTCTAGAAGAAGCTCACTATTCTCGGTACTCTATTCATCCAGGTGCGACCAAAATGTACCATGATCTTAAGCTAATATATTGGTGGGATGGCATGAAAAGGGGCATAGCAATATTTGTAGCACAGTGTGCAAATTGCCAACAAGTAAAAGACGAACATCAAAAGCCAGGAAGATTATTACAAGCAATGGAACTTCCTACGTGGAAATGGGAAGTAATTAATATGGATTTTATGGTGGGACTACCCCGTTCTCTAGGGAAGTATGATTCTATCTGGGTGATCGTGGACAGACTCACGAAAGCAGCTCATTTCCTTCCAGTTAAGACCACGTATCCAGCAGGAGATTATGCTAAGTTGTATTTGAAAGAAATTGTGCGACTTCATGGAACTCCATTAGCCATTATTAC
This sequence comes from Lycium barbarum, assembly GCF_019175385.1. NCBI lineage: Eukaryota > Viridiplantae > Streptophyta > Magnoliopsida > Solanales > Solanaceae > Lycium > Lycium barbarum. The sequence continues at coordinate 44,832,601 of NC_083346.1, read as the reverse complement.
AGACAGAGGGGCACAGTTTACAGCCAAGTTTTGGAAATCTTTTCAAGAAGGTCTAGGTACTCAAGTCAAGTTCAGCACGACATTTCATCCACAGACTGTCGGGCAAGCCGAGCGTACTATTCAGACCTTGGAGGATATGCAACGAGCGTGCATGTTGGATTTTGGTGCTTGTTGGGATGAGCATTTACCCCTTATTGAATTTTCCTACAACAACAACTATCATTCCGGTATTCAAATGGCTCCGTATGAAGCATTATATGGAAGAAAGTGTAGATCTCCAATTGGATGATTTGAAACCGGAGAAGCACAATTGATAGGCCCCGATTTGATTCAACAAGCGGTCAAAAAGTCAAAATCATTCGAGACCGACTGTTAACAGCCCAAAGTCTCCAAAAGTCTTATGCGGACAACCGCCGACGAGACTTGGAATTTCAGGTAAATGATTGGGTATTCCTGAAAGTATCGCCGATGAAAGGGGTGATGAGATTTGGAAAGAAAGGTAAGTTAAGTCCTAGATACATCGGACCCTATAAAATTATCCGTAAGGTGGGTCATGTAGCATATGAACTGGACTTGCCTTCGGAGCTTGAAGCAGTTCACCCAGTCTTTCATGTTTCGATGCTCCGCAAATGTATTGGAGACCCAACAAGAATAGTTCCGATTGACGATGTGCAGCTGACAGAGAAGCTGACATATGAAGAGATACCTATTGCTATTTTAGATAAACAGGTGCGAAGACTTCGAAATAAAGAAGTCGCTTCAGTCAAAGTTCGATGGAGAAACAACAACAGGGAAGAAATGACTTGGGAAGCGGAAGAGAAAAAGAAAGCCAAATACTCGCACCTATTCCAATCTCCAGAACAGGTTCATGATGACACGCCGAGGTTATAAGGTATGTATGCATTAAATGAAGTGTAATAATTATAGTATCTGAGTACCCTTATTCCCAGTACTTCCTAAACATCTCATTGTGTTATGGCCCTGTGGGGTAGTGATATTGTGGGTTGCTGTGACAGATTGGTAATACTAGTTTACAGGGGAAACTATGGCGAAATTTTTCTAGGATTCCCGAGTATTTTAACATTCGAGGACGAATGTTCCAAAAGGGGGGAAGAATGTTACACCTCGGAAAAGGTCCCCGTACATGTACAATGAATAGACCAACGAAGGGTATGAGCGTGCGATGTTTTACTAAGTAGGGAATAACTATTCATGAATTTTTGGAAATAAAAAAGTTGTAGAATTTCAATTCAGCCAGTGGCCGTAAAACAGAATACGGCCCGTAAAGTGATTTACGGACCGTATACTGCCATCGTCCTCCAACTGTCACGACCCAACCCCATAGGCCGTGACTAGTGCCCGACTTGGACACGCATATCATCCGTTAACTATAATCATTTGCAACCAGCATATCATGAACCTATTTACATAAAAACGGCAGGACGTTATTTAAAGTTGTCACAATTCTGTATGTCGTAGGCACTTGTCTCCTGAGGAGTTACAATTTTTAAACAACAACGTATATATTTCTACGCAAGCCGACAAGGCTGCCACGATATGCAACATACCAAACATTCATATATATGCAAGCCGACAAGGCTGCCATTACGAATGGGTACGCCCCAAACATAAGTCATAGTCATACAACGCAACAACAACTATATACAGACCCGCAAAGATGTCCACAGACCTCTAAGAGTAATGATAGTATCTTATGACGGGACAGGGCCCCGCCGTACCCTGAATAACACATACATATACAACAAAAGGGAGTTATACCACAAGCTAGGCTCCGGAACAAAGGAACAGTTCTAAGTAGCTGAATAGATATCCTAAGCTGGCGGATCTCCAAAACGAGCGTCTGAACCTGCGGGCATGAACGCAGCCCCCCGAAGAAAGGGGGTCACTACGGAATATGTACTGAGCATGTAAAGCATGAAACATAGTAATATACTCATACTGAGACAAGGTGTATAGGACTCAATGCAACAATCAGAATTTCATAAAACTTACCTTTGGACATATTTCATTTGTATCGTTCTCATATCAATATCAATATAAAGTTTTGTAATTAAGCTGCATAATCATTCTATATATAACATATATAACGTGTCCCGGCCCTTTAGTGAGGGACTCGGTAATTAAAATCATAGCATCATGAAACATAAACATAGACGTGTCCCGGCCCTTTAATAAGGGACTCGGTAATAGGGAATATGCCCTCCTGGCTACCATCTCCATGTCATCATATCATCATATCATCATATCATCATATATATATATATAACGTGTCCCGGCCCTCTAGTGAGGGACTCGGTGATTAATATAGTAAATATGTGCACGAGAACGTGTCCTGGCCCGGGACTCAGTGAAGGATATAGCGGTAAGCACGAGCAGAATAAATAGCAACCACATATATGCAATTAATTCTTTGAGACTCAATGGACAAGCACTAACCAGCTCTAAAGTGTCAAAATAATATTCATATTCAGTTCTTTTTAAGTCTCATAACAAACTATAACAAGAAATGTTTCAGATTTCGTGTACATGTACCAACTTAACATGGTGTAGCTTTTGAAAGTCAAGTATGCCTCTATTTGTGCAATTCTTTAAGAGTAGGAACTTCTATACATCATTCATTAGTCAATCATATTGTAGGCTTGTGACAATAGCATTAAGGAAATATAGAATCATAAGTCATGCATGGAACTAGAGAGTAGAATTTACCCCAAGGTTCATATCGTTTCATACTTACGTCTAGGACATGCCAAAAGAAAGAAGGAATAGGCTTTACATACCTTTAGCGTTTAGTCGTAGTATAACTTGTACTTGCTGCCCAAAAACACTTATCTATATCAAGATATCAAGAGCTGCAATTAGTATACAAGGGAATTCAATACGTATTTTGACGCTCACAATCCCTTTCTAACATTTAAACGACGTTTCGTTCGCATTCAAACCAACTAGCGCTACAAGCTAACATTGCTTATCGTTCTTTCATATATTAATCCAAACTTGTTTAAACATGACTTAGGGAACTTGGTCAGTCCATACATCATTCAAAACTGTCCCATACACACGGCTAAACAACACACATAACATTTCCATTCTCACTTAGCAATTTTCCAGTTTTAACTTACAACAACAACAACAACACGTTTAATGACATTACTTTCATGATTCTTGGAACTGTTTTAGCATCATTTCCATTCTTACAACAGCCCACAAATCATTCCAATTTCGACCTGAATCATTGCACTTCACTTTCACTAAACGTTCACAACAAGAATCAACACTCAACACATACAAATTCACTTCTAGCACTAAAACAGTCCACTGTTTTGGACTGCTTGTATGCTTCAACATAATTCATTTCTTTAACACCTCAATTCACATATTCAACATGCATACAATACACCACAATGTCCATAACAACAACAATCGAAATGTGACACAAAACAGTCCATAATCTCCCTTAAAACAGTCCCCTCACACGGCTACAACACCACTCCAACAACTTCATGATTTTCATCCATTTATCCATACTACAACACATTCAACCCATTTCCAATACATGTACAAGAAGATTAAACATGATTCCATTAAAGCCTACAACTCATGGCTCATTTAAATTTTAAGAAAAACAATCCAATACCAATATACAACATCATAAACCAACTTCTAAAATCTTTGTTCATTTACATATGTTGACACACATTCAATTCATCAACAATACAAGCAAAATGAAATCAACCATGACTTCACCAATACTCACGGCTCACCCCCTACTTCAACTACAACAACAATCCAACAACAACCTTCATGAACTATACATTCAAATCATCATGCAACACAAGAACAATAAACATTCTTACCTTACAACTTGTTCTTCACTTTCGCCGAATATTTAACCCTATTGAGGTGCTACACCTCCTTGTTTCTTTTCAACAACTGCTACACGTTCTTGTACACTAGATGAGGAGTAAAATTGGTGAAGAAACTGATTTTTTTGGAGCAAATTTTGGACCTCACTCTCGGCTAGTTCTTGGCCGAGAGCTCCCCTTCTCTCTCTAAGTGTTCTTAGTTTGTAAGTGTTGAAATGAACTTGTGTATTGTTAATGAATCAGATTTTTTTTGTATATATGTTTCCCCCATACTTTGGACATGTGTATCCCACTAACTTGGGTCAAGAACCTTTGACCATGGCACTCAATCTACACGGCTAGCTTTGTCCATTTAATGGACTGATTTTTTTTTTGGTCCTCCCAATCCCACTTAATAATCTAATTATGATTACTTTAATCCCAATTTTCCATTAATACATCCATGCCAAACGAAATTTGTAGTTAAATTGTGACTTGAAACGAAACCGGAAGTTAAAGTCTCTACTTCGTACCTTAAAATAGTCTTGTCTTTAACTTGTCACGTTTAGTTTAAAACGTCCCAATGTATGAAAATATGGGATATAACACCAACGTTCCAAAAATTTCAAATTTCTGTCCAAAGTTAAATGGTAAAATACGACCCAGTTTACGGCCCGTAAACTGAAATACGGCCCGTAAACTGTGGCCGTAAACCATCACGACCTCCAGCAAACCTTTCTGTTTTTAATATGCTTAAATACGACCACGTTATACGGCCCGTAAACTAGTATACGGTCCGTAAACTGTGGTTTACGACCACTTTACACCCCGATGACTGTTCATTAAAAATCAGATTTGGTGATTATTATAACTGACCTTCTCATTCATTTCCATTCATATTTCATCCACAACCTTCAAGAACCCTCTAGAACTTATCCAAACATTTCATCCACAAAATTCAAGGGAATCAAAGGGAAATCGAGATCAATAACATCAAACCCATGAAATCAAGAGTGTTAAATTCATTAAGATTCATCTACACCAAGAAATTGTAAGGGAAGTGAAATAGGGTTTTGGCCTACAAGGAGTATTATTGCTCAAGACTTATTCCAACGCTATCTAAGGTAAGTTTTATGGCAGTTACATGTTATTTAGTGTATGGAAGGGTTGAAACACTTGGATTATAGAGGAGTGAAATAAATGGGTCATAAAATGTGAATAGTGCTACAATTGAATGATAGTGGGATTGAACCATGAATGTTGATGTGTTGTGAGTATAAAGATGTTATAAACGACGTGTAGACTATGAAATGGGTGTGTTGTATGAGAAAATATGATAATAAGCTACAACCTATAAATGTGGAACTTTGCAGAAAAACGGTGGATTTTGCTCAATATATATAAATGACGATTGTTGATTACAATATTGTGAGTGTTGTTGTGAGAGTTTGGGAATTAAGATTGGACACGGGAAAAGTTGTAGAAATAAAGGAAATGCTGCCCAATTTTCTCTAGAGATAACGACGCGTTCTTATAGTCGATTAACCAATGTTAATACGATTCTCTCGTGAAGGTAACGACGTGACCACGAAGGAAGACAAGTGATAGATAACGTAGCTAAACGACAAGGTATGTGAGGCTAGTCCTTTTCTTTCTATGGAATGAATCCCATAATATGATCTTTCTCCCTTTCCATGATTCTCCTATATCCCGGAAAGCCAAAATCCTAAGATCATGAATAGCTATATGAGTCAAGAGATATGATATGACGTTCTTATAAAGTAAATGATGTTGTTCCTTGTATACACTCACCTTATATACTAATCCTTTCAAGGTGAGGCAGAATGTTCATATATGTTCATATTGGAATCGAGGGTTCACGACCTTACGTCACCTGGATAGAATGCAGTTGTCCTAGAGTCTTTATGCATGTACGATGACAAGTATATTTTGATAAGCATGTTATTATAAATATTTTATGATGAGCATGTCATGATTGCATCACACCGGGCCTAGTTGGCCGGGCAGTCACCGCGAAATTGGGCAGCTATACGATACACCATGGCCAGTTGGCATGGGCAAACACCACTAGTGGGTGGCATGAGATGGTACCTCGGACGCTAGAGGCCTGGACGCGGGCTAATGTTACTGATTATCACACCGCTCCTATATGGTCGGGCAGTTTATATATATATACTTATGGTATGCATACATGAGATGATGATAAGCATAAAAGTAAGTCAGCATGCATTACTTTTCATATGATTCCCAGTCAGGTACAGTTGCTCCATACTTGATGCCTCCTTTACTTTCTTGATGTCTTGTTATTGTTCATGTCTCTCATACTCAGTACAACATTCGTACTGACGTCCGTTTTCTTTGGACGCTGTGTTGATGCCCACAGGTGGATAGGGAGGCGAGCTCGACCCGTATTCTTAGGAGCTGTCAGCTGATTGAAAGCACTCCATTGTCCGGAGGTGCTTAGGATTATCCTTTTGGTACATATGTATATTTTGGGCATGACGGAGTCTTGTTCTGTGTGCATGTATAGTATGTCAGTAGAGGCTCGTAGATGCATAGTGTGGGTTAGATGGTCTCACAAGTTTATTACAGCATGCATGTATATATTATATATATTATTTTGATGGCCTAATGAGGCATTTGTATGTATATATAGACTGATTGTGTTTTCCACCGGAAAATGATTTTCATACAATTATGATTGATAAAAAAGCGTAAATGACTATGAAAAGTGAGGAAATAAGGGGTGCTCGGTGGTCAGCCTCGGGTACCCGTCGCGGTCCCTAGCTGGGTCATGACAAATAACCCCTCTCTGGAAGGGTTATACAGACCATTATTTGGACCATATAAGTTATACGGACCGTATAAGTGGTCGTACAACCCATTTTTCTGAACTTGCTCTCCTTGATTCGTTTGACTTCCAATCCTTGTGGAACCTTCTTGACACTTATATATCACTTCACTAACCATATAAGGAGCCCTATAGCTCCTCCTCAAGACATTACTTAATAAATATTAACTCAATTGTTGCGAAAACCTTTCCAAATGTGACATGCATTTCACTCCCTTTGATGAACTTAATTTCACCGATTAATTTGACTTCAAAATCTTGTAGTATACACATTAAAGCTATCAAATACTCTCATTAATTTCGTAAGAGCTTTATGTCCACTTTAACCTCGCGTTAATCTATTCACAGCACAATAACCTGAATTTTTTTGAAATGTAACATTCTCCCCCTCTTAGGAACATTCGTCCTCGAATGTTAGACTTTTGGGGATTTAAAAAACAAATTACCAGAGTGTACCCTGTAATACGGTACTACCGTCCTATCACAGCAACCCAAAATATACATCTCCTCACAAGGCTACAACAATAACGACAAGAAAGCATGGCCACATACGACCAACAAAGCATCAAAAGGCAGCATTACATACCTGAGGACAATGACGTCTCAGCCTGAACCTCTTCTGGGGGTCGAAATAAATGAGGATACCTGGAATTCATATCTTCTTCTGCTTCCCAAGGCATTTCCTCTCTGTTATTGTTTCTCCACAGGACCTTAACTGAGACTACGTATTTGGTTCTTAGTCTCCACACTTGCCTATCTAGTATGGCAATAGGTACTTCTTCATAAGAAAATTTCTCAGTAACTTGGACATCATCTACGAGCACAATTCTGGAAGGATCTCTAACACACTTATGAAGCATCGACACATGAAAAACCGGATGGACTGACTCTAAATCCGAAGGTAAATCTAACTTATAAGCCACTTGGCCTACCTTGAGCACAATCTTGTAAGGTCCAATATACCGGCGACTAAGCTTTCCCTTCTTGCCGAATCTCATTACACCTTTCATCAGCGACACTTTCAAGAATACCCGATAGTTAACTTGGAATTCTAAGTTTCGTCGATGATTGTCCGCATAAGATTTCTGATGACTCTGGGCTGTCAACAACCGGTCTCGGATAAGCTTGATCTTTTCTACTGCTTGTTGGATCAGTTCTGTGCCTACTAGTTGTGTCTCTACTACTTCAAACCATCAAATAGGTGATCTGCACTTTCTCCCGTATAGAGCCTCATACGGGGCCATCTGGATACTGGAATGATAATTGTTGTTATATGCAAATTCAATAAGTGGAAAATGATCATCCCAATTACCTTCGAAATCTAATACACATGCCCGCAATATATCTTCCAAGGTCCGAATAGTGCGTTCAACTTGTCCATCAGTCTGTGGATGAAATGCTGTGCTAAGTCTCACTTGAGTCCCCAAACCTTCTTGAAAGGATTTCCAGAAATTAGCTGTAAATTGTACCCCTCTATCTCTGATAATGGATGCTGGAACACCATGAAGTCGCACTACATCTTTAAGATATAGCTTTGCATAGTCTTCTGCTGAGTATGTACATCTGACTGGTAGAAAAGGAGCTGACTTTGTAAGTCTGTCGACAATTACCCATATGGAGTCATAGTTATGCCGAGAGCGAGGCAAGCCTACAATAAAATTCATGTTAATCGCTTCCAATTTCCAAGTTGGAATTTTCATAGCTTGCAACAATTCTCCTGACTTTTGATGCTCAATTTTCACTTGTTGACAATTTGGACACTGAGCTACAAACCCTGCTATATCCTTCTTCATTCCGTCCCACCAATACATTGACTTAAGATTATGGTACATCTTTGTCATTTCGGGATGAACAGAATAACGGGAGTAATGGGCTTCTTCCAGAATCTGACGGCGTAATCCTACAACCTTCGGGACACATAGCCTGCTTCGATACCTGATAACTCCATCAGCAGAAATCTCAAATGGTGACTTCTCCTTCTAAGGAAGTGTATCTTTGTAATAGCTCAACTTAGGGTCTTCATATTGGCGCTTTTTCACCTCCGCTACTAAGGATGAAACAGCTGGGATATGAACAGCAACTCCTGCATTGCCTGAGTCCATTAAGCGAACTCCTAGGATAGCTAGCTGTGGAAGTTCATGGGTTAATTTTCTTTTCTCCGGCTAAACATCACATAAACTGCCCATGGATTTGCGGCTGAGAGCATCAGCCACCATATTCGCCTTTCCGGGATGATATAAGATACTTACGTCATAGTCTTTCAATAGCTCTAACCACCGCCTCTGCCATAGATTTAACTCCTTCTGCTTGAAAATATACTAGTGACTCTTGTGATCTGTATAAATATCAACATGAACACTATACAAGTAATGTCTCCACATCTTTAGGGCATGAATAACTGCAGCTAGTTCAAGATCATGGGTCGGATAGTTTTTCTCGTGTTTCCGCAACTGCCTGGAGGCATAGGCAATGAACTTACCATGATGCATCAACACACAGGTCAACCCAACACCGGAGGCATCACAATAAACAACATAGTCTTTTGATCCTTCTTGAAGTGTCAGGACTGGGTCTGAAGTCAATCTAACCTTCAATTCCAGGAAACTGCGCTCACAAGCATCGGTCCATTGGAATTTTGATGATTTCTGAATTAGCTTCGTTAAGGGTGCAGAAATAGAAGAAAGTCCTTCTACAAATCTTCTGTAATAGCCTGCTAATCCCAGAAAGCTACAGACCTCTGTAGGTGTTGTAGGCCTTGGCCAAGCCTTCACAGCTTCAATCTTCTGAGTATCTACCCGAATGCCATTAGCTGAGATGATATGGCCCAGAAAAGTTACAAAATTCAACTAGAACTCACATTTTGAAAACTTGGCATATAATTCTCGAGTTCGAAGAATTCCAAGGACAGTACGTAGATGATCTGCATGCTCTACTTCTGATCGAGAGTATACCAGAATGTCATCGATGAACACAATTACGGATAAATCTACGAAAGGCCTGAACACATTATTCATCAAATTCATGAACACTGCTGGGGCATTAGTCAATCCAAACGACATTTTCTGAAATTCGTAATGGCCATATCTAGTTCTGAAAGCCGTTTTTGAAATATCTTCTTCTCTAACCCTCACTTGGTGATATCCTAATCTCATATCTATCTTTGAAAACCACTTAGCATCCTGCAATTGATCAAACATATCGTCGATTCTTGGAAGCGGATACTTATTCTTTATTGTCACCTTGTTCAACTGCCTATAGTCAATACACATTCGCAATGAACCATCTTTCTTCCTTACGAACAAGACAGGTGCTCCCCATGGCGATGAACTGGGCCTACTAAATCCCTTCTCGAGCAAATTCTTCAGTTGTGCCTTTAGCTCTTTCAATTCAGCAGGTGTCATTCTGCAAAGAGGAATAGATATGAGTTTGGTATCTGGCAGCACATCAGTAGTAAAATAAATCTCCCGTTCTGGTGGAAGACCTGGAAGCTCATCTGAAAACACATGTGGAAACTCATTTAGTACCTGAACGGATTGAAGAGTTGGCAGTTTCGCTTCGATTTCACGAACCCAGACTAAATGATAAATATATCCCTTAGCAATCATCATCCTCGCTTTGAGGTTGGAAATAAACCTACCTCTTGGGGATGCTGTATTACCTTTCCATTCAAGCACTGGTTCTCACAAAAATTGGAATTGAACCATTTTCGTTCGACAATCCACATTAGCATAACAGGAAGCTAGCCAATCCATGTCCATAATGATATCGAAATCTAACATTTTTAGCTCGATCAAATCAGCTACAGTATGACGATCACATACCACAACCACACAATTTCTATATACTCGTCTAGCTATTATCAGATCACCAACAAGAGTAGACACCTCAAAAGGTTTGATTGGCTAGGGTTTCACCCCAATACGATCAGCAATATAAGGAGTAATATACGACAAAGTAGAACTCGGATCAATCAATGCATAAACGCCATGAGAGGATACTGATAATATACCTATGACAACATCAAGGGAGGACTTAAGATCCTGTCGCCCGGCCAATGCATAAATACGGGGCTGAGGGCCACCTGAACTAGATGCTCCCGCTCTGCCATGACCTGATGGCGCTGTGAGCCTTGCCCCACAAGGCGCACAGATGAAGAAGAGCGGGCTACTGATCTTGTGAGCTGGGTCCCACCTCTACCACTCATCGATGGACAATCACGCATTATATGCCTAGTCTGACCATAGGCATAACAAGAATCTGAGCCTCGGCGACACTGACCCACATGTAATTTACCGCACTGACTGCATAGTGGTACAGGTGGTCTCCTTTGACTAAGATCGCCTCCAAACTGGGACCTCGAAACTCTTGAGCTCTAACCCGGTCCAGAATAAATAGGGCGGTCAAATATTCTGCTCGCAAATCGAGGAGGTACACTAGCCACGGATTGGTCTGAATACCTGGAATACTATTGCCTCTGACCCCCGCTATACTCACTACTCGCACCTGCAGATCTGTCCCTCTTCCTATGCCCTCTGTCAAAATCATGCTCCCTCCTGTGCAGCTGCTACCGCTCTTCCAAATTCTGAGCATAGGCTTGAATACGATAAATATCCATCCCCTCCTGGAGTGAAGTTGTTAAGCAGTCTTTAATCAAATGTGGCCCCAAGCCACTCATTAACCGATGCACTCGATCTCCCATATCGGCTACCATGGCTGGAGCATACCTAGTCAATGAATTGAGGCGGAGACTATACTCCCGAGCACTCATATTTGCTTGCCATAGATTCAAAAACCTGTCAGCTCGGGCCCATCGGACCTCGGGTAGCAAATAATGGCGGATGAAGGCATTTACGAACTCCTTCCATACCGGGGAAGGCACATTTCTCCCTCTCGAAGATATCCAATTATTGTACCAAAGAAAGGCCATATCCTGCAGTCTATAGGAAGCCAACTCCACTGACTCAGTATCAGAAGTATGTATTATCCTCAACGTTCTCAACATCTAATCTATAAAACCCTGCGGATCTTCATCCGACTTTGACCCAAAAAATTCTGAAGGATTCAAGCTTATAAAATCACGGGCTCTAGCAGTAACCGCTCTGTCACTAGGACTCGCACCCTACTGCTGAGCCTGAGCAGCAACTAACTAGGTCAGTAATTGAATATCCTCTGTCATCTGTTGGCCGGAGGCACCGGGAGGAGGAACTGGAGGCATTGGAGCTGGAGTTGAGGCTCCTTCGTGCTCCTCTAAAATAGGCGGAGTGTGAAAGGAACGAGATGGAGCCTCATTATGGGACTCACCCTCCTCTATATTTACCGGTGGCTCCTGTTCAGTCCGTCTTCCTGTCGGTGTCATTATTCCTAAATGCCCCCCAGCCTCTTGTTTATAAGTGTAGCGCACTTCAGACACATAAATAAGACTCTACCGGACACGACTCGTAGACACACCCTAAGACGGAACTGCTCTGATACCACTTTTGTCATGACCCAACCAGAGGGCCATGACGGGTACCCGGAGCTAGCCTACCGAGCACCACTTACCATACTTCTTCCAATCTATCTCGATTGAACACTTTTATAATTATCAAATAACTCAACCTGAATAAAAGTCATTCTAAAAAATAAAACTCATTATGAAGCAATCTTCGATTCCACCTCAAACATATATATGAACAAGCCTGCAAGGCTACAAAATTATGTACAGAATATACACTAATAAGGTCATTAAACATCTACTATCCACACATGTCTACGAGCCTCTAAATGGAGCACTGAAAGTCATAAGGAAGGGACAGGACCCCGACATGCCCCAAATATGAACACAAAAGAATATACCAATAAAATGCAACTCCGGAGTAGTGGAGTTCTCCTGCAAATATGCTGATAAAGCTCCTAGGGATTTGGACCGTCTCCTTGTCAACCTGCGGGCATGAATGCAGCGTCCACAAAAGAAATGACGTTTGTACGAACATTGTACTGAGTATGTAAGTCATGAATAAGAACATAATAAAGAAATAAGGAAACATGAGATAAAGATATAACCTGTAACTGACTGCCTCTTAAGGCGGAACCATGCATGCTAACTTTTACTTGTAAAAATAACATCATAGCATATATATATATATATATAAACTGCCCGACCATATAGGTACGGTGTGATCATCATTAGCTCGTGTCCGAGCCTTCCGCGTCCGGGGTAACCATCTCACGCCGCCCACTAGTGGTGTCTGCCCGGCCAACTAGGCATGGTGTAATTATCATCATCCATAAGCCGCCCACCGAAGTGGTGTCTGCCCGGCCGACTAGGCACGGTGTAATTATCATCATCCATAAGTCTCCCACTGAAGTGGTGTCTGCCCGGCCAACTAGGCACGGTGTAATCATACATATACATATAGCATGCATGAGAGCCCAATGTTAAGCTACAACTCTATCGGAGTGACATAGGGTCGGTGACCTCCAATTTACATTATGGAACAATCATCATCACTATATCTCACCTCGAAAGAACAAGTAACATAAGGTGAGATCACAACAATCAGTGGAGTCAAGAAAAACATGGGCTAAGCTCAAAAATCTCATAATAGCATCGAAAACATAAGCTTTAGAACTTATAATGTAAAACCATCATCATCATCATCATCATAGAAAACATCTTATCTCGTCCTCATAAGAATCTTGAACTTCTAACTTTTGGAATTAAGAAGGTTATGGAAATATGTAAGGAATCATAATATAGGAGTCATGCCTTTGAAATAAAGGAACTAGCCTTACATACCTTTTGTCTTCTTAATGACTAAACGTCCTCCTCCCAAGCTCGTGACTTTACATTCAAGAGAATTCGTACTAAGGTTAGGTTATTAAAAGCATGATTAAGCTTAAACTAAAGTAACTAAGAGCTAACGGAATTTGGGAAGCATTTCCTTTGTTTCATCAACTTTCTCCATATAATAAACAACTCCCAAAAATCAATATCAACATCCATAATACCATAATCAAGAGGCTTCTTTCAAGTTAAGCATTGTCCAATCCTCAAAACTCCATTCCGAGGTCATTCATAACAATAGCTACAACACAACACCATATTCACTTACATACAATACTTCCTAAACATCATTAGTACCACCCACAAAAAGATTATACTCATAGTATACTAAGAATCATGAATCAAGTTAGTTTACTACTAAAAAATATCATTAAATCCCTATTTGAGCTTCATCTTCTACTTTTTTCCCTCATCCAAGTTATTCAACAACCAAATACTCTTAATAAAATGAAATAGATGTAAAACTCACCTTTTATCGTATAAGGATGAACTTTGGATTAATGTATTTTACTTGAATGAAACTCCAACTTCAATACCAAAGGAAATATGGAATTCTACAAACCCTAGCGAGTCTCCCCACAATTGATTTTCTTGATTCTTGCTATTTAATCTTTGATTTCTCTTGGGTTTTGGTTAATATGATAGGGGGAAGGTTCTAGAACTTTCAAGACTTGGGGACTATTTGGGAAATAAAAAATAAGACAAGGGTCATCTATATATAAAAAGAAAAAAAAAGTGACCGGACCCGATTATACGGCCACCTATACAGTCTATATAATTTTATACGGTCCGTATAAATGGTCGTATAATCCCACCATGGGATAACCCCTCTCTTGAAGGGTTATATGGACCATTATATGGACTGTATAAGTTGTCCTACAACCCATTTTTTCCGAACCTGCTCTCGTTGATTCGTTTGACTTCCAATCCTTGTGGAACCTTCTTGACACTATATATCACTTCACTAACCAACTAAGGAGCCCTATAGCTCCTCCTCAAGACATTACTAAATAAATATTAACTCAATTATTGCGAAAACCTTTCCAAACGTGACTTGCATTTCACTCCCTTTGATGAACTTAATTTCACCGATTCATATGACTTCAAAATCTTGTAATGGCATCCCTCTCAAGTTTATGGGGTATAGCCTCTTACCCTTTTGCACTTTGGAATCATCTTGTCTCACCGTTAAGATTGTTGAGTCTTAGAAAGATAGATTGTTTAGACATCTATGATGAGCTGTTGGAACTGATTTGGCTTGTCTGTTGTGTCTCCCTCAATATGCCTTTAGGAGTTGCTTGGATTAGTTGGAAGCTGTAATAAAACTGGAAAAGAAAGTGGTTTCCTTTTTTCTTTTTTTTGATACTGCCTGTTCTAGATAAATAAAAATGGAGGAACCCTCCCCCTTTGTGAAAAGAATCTGATGGTACATAACAGAACTTTAGCAAATTAGGTTTATGATTCGGATACTATGTATATCCTGTGTGTATATTTGTGATTTCAATCTATGTTTTGAAAAGTGGTCTGCTTCTCCCCTTTCACCCTAAGTCTTAATAAGTTATTCTTTAGAAGATAAGAAGGTCCATGGTACTATTTTAATCAGGGCAACAATGTAGATTGATGGGGAAGGGTATATTTGGCCCCTTTTTCTCTACGATTCTTCAAACAATAAACCATGCTTTCTTTCCATTTCTTTCTCTGAACTAAGTCATGTGCACATTAACACAGGGGATCAGCAATATATAAATTTGGTCTTGCTCTAAGAATGTTTGAATGAAACTGTTTTCCTCCTATGCAAAATATAAAGTTTGGAAATATATGACACTTAGTCAAATTTTTAAAGAAAGGGTAAAGGTTAAGAATATTTTCACAGCTAAGACTAAATGATTCCTTTAAGTTAACTTAAATTTTTTTGCCAATAAGATAAGATCAAGAGAAAGGTTAGGACATCTAGAATAAAGAATACGAGATCCCCTATGCATTTTGAGATTGTGACTTGCCTACTTGATTAAGTCATTTAAAAGGGTGTAACTGATTAGGTTTAGGATCTATATACCCTATGAGAACTTAGTAGCTTAAAAGGTCCTGGACAGTTAGTTCTACAGACAATCCTAACTTGGTCTCTATTGTTGCATGTGTCTTGAATTGGATTTTGTGAGAAAAAAATATATGGCATCACACCAATAGAGGACTCTGTGGTCTGTGCCAGCTTGGTTTTGGTTGTGCCATAGATGTTAAGATTATAATGTGCACCTACTTATTCATTTTACTTTCATAAGAGGAACCACTTAGATTTGGAATATAATGTCTTGAAGTAAACCAAGTATTTACTTGAAATATCCATAAATAGTTAGAAACCATTTGGGAGTTAGTTGATGTAGCTACAGGTATACCGTATGTATGTTGAATCTGTTATGATGACACTGTACTTAGAGAATGATTTCCCTTTGTGTTCTTATACTTTGTTACATCTGCTTGATCCCATGTTGCTTAGAGCTACATTTGACTAACCTGTTGTGATTTGTTTGGGTAAAGTTAAGTTTAGGCTATGCTGTGCTCATAAAAACTACTTCTATCTCATGAATAAGTTGTGTTTTTCTTCACTAATCGCAATTATGCTTTTAGGATGATAGTTATTCCATACACATGTATATTAGGTATATTTTATTTACTCTAAGCCATGTGGGGGTGCATGTGAATCTGTGTCTTCTCTGTTTGTGGTTTGAGAGGCATGTTAGGTAAAGGGGGTCTAGTTTGAACCCTTCCCTGGTGACCAGCCATGCCAGAGGTTCATGAAACCTCTTGGAACTTGTGCGGCGTCAATATTAAAAGGGGGGTGACAACTTGTCCTCCCACCACCTAATTTGGGATGTTTGAGTTTGAGGGCATAGAACACATATGCTTCACATGGTCTCTCAGTTAAATATGGTATACTGTGTATATATGTTATATATTCACACATAGAATAGGACTCGTAAAATAGTGGTATACTTGGTATATATGTGTGCATATTATATGTGTGATCGGGATAGAAAAATATAAAGTAACCGGGGTCTTTTTCTTTTCGCCTCTCTACTGCATGGCCACTCGGGCCAAGGTCCAGCCACTTTGATTGGCTAGAAGCCTAATAAGGAAAATATCATTCGAACGTCCTTGAGTCCAAAAGGAAGAAAGGGAAGTTAATATATTGAAGGCTCAATCATGAGTAAAAATGATAGGAATGCCCAGCCATGGGTGAAAATGGTTGGGGTTTGGTACACCCCATTTCATTCAATTTCATCGTATTTCTATTATATTTAGTTTCCTTGTATTTTGTTTGTTATTTGTAAACCCACAAATTTATTGGAACCTTTATTATGAATTAGGTATCTTAGGCGAACGGTACATATGTCGTTTAATTTGACTCTAGCATCTAATTCTTTTTTAAAACTTTGGGAACGCGTACTGATTTCGAAAAATTCCAAAATAGGAGGCAATTGCTACAATTTGAATAATTAACAGACTGGAAAATATTTTAGAAAATGCGAAAAAATGGTATAGATAACTTGTGTGAAAATTTAGAGGGAAAATAGATTAGGCAAAAGTCCTTCCTTCTTAAAACAATCTAAAAGCATATTTTTTCTGGTTTTGGGTTTTTGATAAAAAGCTTTGATATTTTGGGCCGTAGCCCACTTGACTTTCTCAAGAAAAACGAATATTCATTGATCTATTTTGGGTTAGAACCCACTCGGCCTGGTATTTTGAAACAAAATAGTGAAAGGGTATCTTTTGGGCTAAAAACCCCGCCTGATTTTATACAAACCTGTGGTCAAATAAACTTGGCCAAGGCCTATGTTTTAAAATAGTTAGGAATAGGGAGTGTTCAGGTCAGCAAGTCCATACAGCTTTGGTTATTTTTAAAGAGAACCCAAATAAAGTCACTTCTTTGTCTTGAGACCCACTGGGCCTTTCTTTCTAAAAAAACGATCAATATTTTCTGGGCTAAGGCCCACAATTTCAATAAACAAACAAGGCATTTTGATAAAACAAAATTGGTTTTTGAAATAAAGCTCTTATCTCTTAAGTAAAATTAGGACTTTGTTAAAATAGACGTATGTATGCAAGTATGTTTTAAAATAAACATATACGAGACTCTTTGACCATAGGTACAATCCATCTTTTTCCTAAAAAACCAATCGCGCGAAACATACAAAGAGCTCTTTCCTTAAAAAATCAAAACAATCCAAATTATGCTTAAATTATAAAAATTTAGGTAAGGATATTCTGAAAGCATACTATACAGATTAACCCGGTCCACATGTGAGTAAAGCATGCATCAAATTTGGTTACCGAAATCCAATGAATAAATGAAATTTCTATCTTTTCCTATAAAAACTACTATCCTTATATATAAGAGGAATTAATTATATCCGAATATCATAAATCTGAACCTAAATACCCTGTATATAAGGGGAATATATTCAACTCTTTTCAAAATGACATGTAACATGACAAATCTTTTGCGGGAAATGAACACTAAATAAACGGTTCATGCAAATACTCATACATTGCAACTCGAAGGTCAACCGTATAGTACAGATCCTTAATACTAGGGTGCCTAACACCTTCCCTAGGGGATCACCAGAACCCTTACCTAGAACTTTGGATTAAAAAAAAAAATTCACGGTGGATGAATAAACCCTTCAAAAAACCGGTTTTCCTAATTTCCTAAAACTTAGGTGGCAACTCTTTTAAAACAAAGTCCGAAAGAGCACCAACGATTTCGAAGTAACTTTTTCGAGCGCTAACCCCGCCCTTGAAAATGCGAATCGTTACAGATGGTGACTCTACTGGGGACTTAAAGGTTCTAACCATAAGAGTTCCAACATAATGTGGGTATATTTGCCTTAACTGTTTATGTGTTTACTTTCTCACAGTTATCAACTGTCATTGCATACATATCACAACTCTGTCACTCCTGGCATTTATTTTACATTTTGTTCCAAAGGCGACTTCGCGGAGCACGCGGTCGTATCTTCACTAAAAAACCAAATACTTCTTTTGGAACCGTTATGAGGCGGGGTTGGTTCGCGGTCCTCCAACAGCCCTTACGTTTCAGCCCCAGTTGTCCGCTCGAGTTCCCGATCTTTTGTGAAAACCCACTCTAGTAAAACTAAGATAGAGCTAAGCCAAATCCCTACGGAAATAGAGCATTTGGGTTTCTCAGACCTACCTAAAGCTCATTAAGGAAGACCACCCTGTGCTCGGACGGTCTGTGACCCGAAGAACACCGCATCTCATTTTTATGCTATGTGGAAGCATGTTTAGTGCCTATGTAATGAACCATTGACCCTGTGGGGGTAGGGGGGAATCCTAACGGTGTTTTATTTTGTAGATGGAATGTTACACCTCGTAAAATTTTCGCGTCATCGGAAGCAAACTAATGTGAGTCTATAGAGGATATGATACCTCTATACGGTTAAGGAAGACTTTTAATAAGTGTTAGACAAGTATTTAAAGGTTCTGAGATCAAGAGAATTGAAGAAATTAAATTTATCGAAATTTGGGAAAAATCTGGCAGAAATTTTGACAGAAATTTTGGTCTAACTTTAGAGAGGCATATACCCTAGAATATGAGGAGTTGTGGAATCCATAACCTACGTAAAATGAAGTTCAGGAAGTTTGCTTGCCAATGCAATAGACAGATCGAAAACCTGTGAAATATAGAGAAAGTTATGGCCTGTATAAAAAAATTACGATTTCAGTAATCTGTGACCATAAAATTTGAGGCGGCGAGTTTCCAGAATGTTATAATTATGATCCCCTTTTCAGGTTTTTTTCATTTTAACATAACCCCAAGTCCTAGAAAGCCCTAGAAACCTCTCCAAACATATTCCAACATATGTCCAAGCCTAAACCAAATATTAAAGTGGTTAGGGTTTCCAAGTGAGGTCTACACTTGTCTCCTCTTCTTGAATATGCTTGAGTGAGTATTTCTTAAGGTGGAATAACCTTGGAATTGAAGTGTTCTTGAATTTTGAGGTAAGATTTCATCTTAGTTCCATGCTTATGAGTTTATTTGGTAATTATGTTAAGATTTGAGGAGAGGAAATTGGAGGAAAAGTTCAAATATGAATTTGATGATATTTTGAGTTGTAAAGTAACTTGAGCTATAATTATTAGTATGTTATGAGTATAATCTTTCTATGAGGGATGACAATGATGATGAGTAAGTGTTGTATATAAGTGTATAAGGGATTGTGTTGAAGTTGTTGTTATGAATTGATTATGAAAAGAAGTTTGGATTGATTTGAGTCCAATTTGAATATAAATCTCTTGGCCATGGTATTGTTGATGTTGTTATTATTGTTTGGGAATTGTTTTGGAGTTTGGTGGAAGTAGGTGACATAGGGAAGATGTTGTCCAAATTTTGTTAGCTCACCTAATAGTCTAGTTTGATCTTATAAGCATTTCAACGACTTAAACGTAGTGTGAATTATTTTGAATATAGATTTGCTAACCCAGGAGGATAGTCGAGGAGTAGCAAGGAGAAGACGAGGTATCATAAGGCTGTCCCTTCTTTCATTTTGGCATGATCCTTATAATATGAACGAACGAACGAATGAACGAGCTTCCATGTTACTCTACTCTTAGAAGCATTAGGAGTACTTTAGTCTTTGATGATCCTATACCCTTTTATGATTGTTCCTTCTATTCTTGGGTCCTGAGATTTCATATATTGATGATGTTAGCTCAAAAGATGTCTATCGGAGGTAGCATGACCTTATGTCACTCCGAGAGTTCTAGTTACTCATTATACTTATGCATCGCATTCATTATACATATGAATATTGACCCATGACCATAAGGTGTTATATACGCATATATTATATGTATATGGGGTATGGGGAAAGGGATAGGCGTTATATACGCATTACCACCTGATCAGCTGGTGCACAGTGATGATGATGATGATGCTGGATGCAGAGAGGCCGATGAAATATGATGTATGGATCGGGCTGTACGTTCCTCAGCACTAATATATGATATATGGATCGGGTTGTACGTTCCTTAGCACTAACAGTTATATTATGACCCATGCATATACGCCCTCAGAGGCACTTTCAGTTATATAGAGTTATGCAGATACTCCCAGATGTTAGCCACAGATGCATTCAGATATTGAGATTAGCTTTCATGTTTCAGATGTCTTTCATGATTCTTATGTACTTGTTGTTCTTATGCCTTACATACCCGGTACATTATTCGTACTGACTCCCCTATTGATCGGGGGGCTGCGTTCATGCCTGCAGGTCAGGTAGACAGACAGGCGGTCCAGCTTAGTAGGACTTCCACCAAGCAGTAGTCAGTCCGCTCCACTTGATCCGGAGCTGCAGTCTATTTTTGGTATGCCATTTTTGATATGTATATATATGGGTATGACGGGGCCCTGTCCTGTCCTTTATACAGCTTTGTATTCCAGTAGAGGTCTGTAGATAGTTGTATATAGTTGAGATATTAAGTAGCCTTGTCGGCTCTTATTTTGTTGTACAGCATATGTCTCGGCCTAGTTGTCTTGCACTGTTATTTTCAGTATATATATATATATACAGGGGTTTGTGAGTTCTTGATACAAAGTTCGTGGTGTTGTTCTTACAAGAGTCAATATAGTTTAGTTATAAGTCATACATGGGCCACCCTGTTATTCAGTGAGATTCAGGCATGAGTATGGGGGTGTCTGGTCAGTAGAGGTCAGGCACTCGTCATGATTCATCAGTTTGGGTCGTGACATGGTAGGAAGCATCCGTTTCGACATAATCATCGAGGCTCCGGATTTGTTGATGGTTTGGTGGGCATGGTTAGGGGATGCTCACAAGAAGACAATTAGCTGCACCTTGGGTCTTTTACCGGCTATCATGACGATAAAAGGTCATCCGGAACTGATAAAGGTATTAATCGGACACTGGGACGATAAGGAAATGTTATTCCGCATCGATAAAATTTAAATGACTCCAACCTTAGAAGAGATTAGGGATGCCACAGACTCTAATGGAACTTGTCTAAGGAGACGATACAAACTAGATCACCACCTGTTATTTTCGCAAAGGCCCACAGTCGGCCAAATCATGAAGTTTCTTGCACTAACTGAGGCGCCCTGGGCGCGAGCACCTACTGTAACCTTTAGGGATTTGTATCGGAGATGCCACGGGATATACTCTACACCAGAGAGAGTTCAAGAGTAGGGAGGAGTGGGAAGCTATTAGACCTTTGGTATTCACCGTAGCTTTACTAGGCATTATGGTGTTTCCACAAGGCGACTCGATGGCCATAGACACCCGAGTGATCTACTTAGCCCATGCTATTTTGTATGGTATATCTAAGGATCAAGAAACGAGGTACTTTGATTTAGGAATGCGAGTAGCATAAATATCTGCCAAAATTACATGAAGGCTTGCTACGTGTTCACATTCCTATTTCCTATGTGTGCTATCATGTATTATGGTTTGAATACATTTGATCTGATGATCTAAAACTACATATCAAAAGGAAAACCAAAAGCTTAAAACTTATCCAAATTCATCTCCATTAAAAGGTTGACTTGCCATGGCAAACCAAGGAGAACAAGAGACACGGACTCTGGGAGAGACAGCAGAAATACTAAGAGACAAAGTACTACAAATGGAGAAGAACCTCCAAGAGATAGGGAGGAAAATGGAAGAAGTGGATCGACTGCTAGAGATGGTTGGGAATCCACCTGAGGGCATACCCCAGGAACAGTACTATAGGAATGTCCTAGAGGAAGTAAGGGAGTTAGTACTGAACTATATACCTCTGGAGAGGAGGCCCATGACTCCTAGAGAAGGGACTCCAGGAGGAAGGAAGGAAAGCCACGGAGCTGGATCAGATCATTGGGTGGCAGAGCCACTGTTACACCTCAAAAATTTTATGTCGTTGTGTCCTAAATAGACTATCGCGAGCTCAAAGTGAACATGAGGCTCTTATGATTATAAGAAGGGTATTTGGTGAAAGTGCATATGATAAGATTTTAAAGTTATATCAAGTAGGGAAACTAAGTTCGTCAAGGAAGGTGAAGTATAAGTGAGTTTGGGAAAGATTTTGCAAACTATCGAGTTAAGGATTGATTGGTAATGCCTCAAAGAGGAGTTATGAGGATGTTTAGATTATTAATGAAGTGTTAAACAAGTACTAAGAAGGTTCCATAAGGATCAGAGATCAAATGAATCGACAAGAACAAGTTCGGAAAAAGGGTGAGTTATACGTCCCATTATACGGTCCGTATAACTTTATACGGTTCGTATAGTGGTCCGTATAACCGTCACAGTGAGGGGTGATCACTACGAGTATTATACGGTCACTTATACGGACCATATAAAATTATACGGACCGTATGAGGTACCGTATAATGGTTAAAGAAAGGATGGTTGTTGGTGCAAATTTCACGGTCACTTATACGGACCGTATAAGTTTATATGGACCGTATAAGTGTCCGTCTAATCCATGACGGGTCAGATTTTTCCCAATTATAAATATAAGACCCCAAGTTATTATTTTCATTTCTCACTTCCTCCACAGTTCTTGAAACCTCTAAAACACTCTATATATCTTATTAACACAAATTCTAGAGAGAGCAAAGATCAAGCACCAAAAACTAGTAGAATCAAGTGCAAGGGTGCTAACTAGGGCTAATGAAAGCTAGAAATTCCTTTGGAGTTGAAGTTAGGGTTTTCTCCAAGTGAAGTATTTTCATCCAAAGCTCATTCCTACCTAATCAAAGGTGAGTTTTATGTTCATTCCATGCTATTAAGAGTATTGAGTGGTTGAATGATTTAGATTGGGGATGAAAGTGGAATATGGAGCTCAAATGTGGAAACAATGGTACTCTTGAATAGTAGTTCGACATGAATCATCATTCTTGATATGTTATGAGTGAAATGTTTTTGTAAATGATACAAATGACGTTAAAGAAGTATTATATGAGAACGAATACGGTGTTATGCCATAGTTATGGTCATAAATCATTTTGGTAAGGAATTGTGAGAATTGGATAATGTTGAACTTGAAAAAGTTTATCGATTATGATGTTATGAATATTGTTATTGATGTTTGGGAGTTTTTATATTATATTGAGGAAGTTGTAGAAATAAAGAAAGTGCTGTCCAATTTTCGTTAGCTCTTTTGTCGTCTGAGCTTAGCTTCAAGTATGTTTCCAGTTATCTAATCTTAGTATGAATTCTCTTGAATGTAGAATAGTGAACTTGGAGGGAAGCATTTAGTCGACAAGGCTTGAAAGGCATAAAGGTATGTGAGGCTAGTCCCCTTTCCTTCAAAGGCATGACTCATATATTATTATTCCTTTTGATGTTTCCACGACTTTTATACATCCCAAAAGAGGAAAGTTAAGGTCCTTATGGGCTTTTTATGAGATATGTTCCATGATCATGATGATGATAATGATGCTATGATGAGCTCGATATTCTTATCTTTATGGTTTCATTGAAGTTTCTTTTGTGGTTAGTCTCACCTCATGTTCCTAATTCCCTCAAAGTGAGACATGGCGATCAAGACTATTCCATAACATAATCGGAGGCTACCGACCTTACGTTACTCCGACGGAGTTATAGCTTTTCTTGAGCTCTCATGCATGCGTTATATTATGTACACATATGATTACACTGCGTCTATATGGCCGGGCAGTCACTAATACCACAGGCATAGTGGGCAGCTATGATGATGATTACACCACGTCTATATGGCATGGGCAGACACTACTAGTGGACTGCTTGAGATGTTTACCCCGGACGCGGGAGGCCCGGATGTGGGCTACTGATGATCACACCGTACCTACATGGACGGGCAGTTTATATGTATATACATGATATGATATGTTTGAAAGGTAAAAGTGAGCATGCATGATTCCGCCTCAAGAGACAAGCAGTTACAGTTATCTTTTCTTCTTATGCCATCTATGTTTCCTTATTATGTTATCATATATGCCTTACATACCCAGTAAATTGTTCGTACTGACGTCTTTTTCTTTTATGGATGTTGGGTTCATGCCCACAGGTAGACAGGGAGACGGTGCAGACGCTTAGGACCTTTTTCAGCAGATTTCCAGGAGCGCTTCACTACTCCAGAGTCGCCATTCGTGGTATATCCTTTTGTGTACATGTTGGGGCATGGCGGGGTCCTATCCCATCCTAATGATTCCAGTATTCCAGTTAGAGGCTCGTAGATACCTATATGTGGGTTGTAGATACTATGTGACCTCTTCATTGTATTTTGAACATTATTTTTGTAGCCTTGTGGGCCTATGCTTATATATATATGTTTTGGGAGGTATTTGGAGATTGGTTCATGATAAGTTGTAATGAAAATGATATATGCTAGGTTGAGTATGATAGTCAGCATGATAAGTGGTGCCCGGTAGTCAGCTCCGTGTACCCGTCATGGCCCACGAGTCGGGTCGTGACAAAAGTGGTATCAGAGCAGTTTCGTCCTACGGTGTGTCTACGAACCGTGTCCAGTAGAGTCTTGTTTATGGGTGTGAAGTGCGTTAGACTTATAAATAAGAGGCTACGGGCATTTAAGAACAATGACCGTCTTTTTTTTTATAGATCGTGCGGTAGAGTTGTGTTATAAGATTTCCTTTTCCCTAGTTGTACGCTATGATTTCAGCGATGCCGGAATAGAGGAAAGCAACAGCCGCTCAGAAGGGCAAGACTGCGGCAAGAAGGCGGGTTGAACAGGAGCCGCCGGTACATATAGAGGAGGGTGAGTCCCATAATGAGGCTCCATCTCATACCTCTCACACTCCGCCTGTTTCGGAGGAGCATGAAGGGGCCTCAGCTCCAGCCCCAGTGCCTCCAGTTCCTCTACCGGATGCTTTGGGTCAGCAAATAACCGTGGCTATTCAGTTGTTGACACAGCTAGTTGCCGCCCAGGCTCAGCGGCAGAGTGCGGGTCCGGGTGACAGAGCCACTAGTACCAGAGCCCGTGATTTTATGAGTGTGAACCTGCCAGAATTTTGTCAAAGCCGGATGAAGACCCGCAGGGTTTTATAGATGAGATATTGAGGACGCTGAGGATTATACATGCTTCGGATACTGAGTCAGTGGAGTTAGCGTCCTATAGACCGCGGTATGTCGCTGTTCTATGGTATAATAACGGGATATCTTCGAGGAAGGAAAAGGGACCTCTCCCAGTTTGGCAGAAATTCATAAATGCTTTCCTTCGTCACTATTTGCCGCCCGAGGCTCGAAGGGCCCGAGCTGACAGGTTTCTGAATCTAAAGTAAAGGAATATGAGTGCCCGGGAATATAGTCTCCATTTTAATTCATTGGCTAGATATGCTCCTACTATGGTAGCCGATATGGGAGACAAGGTACATCAATTTGTGAGCGGCTTAGGGCCACATTTGTTCAAAGATTATTTGACAGCTTCACTGTAGGAGGGGATGGACATCTCTCGTATTCGGGCCCATGCCCAAAATCTAGAGGAGCAACAACAGTTGCAAAGGGGTGAGCGTGATATTGATAGAGGGCAGAGCAAGAGGGCCAGATCTGCGAGTGCTAGTAGTGAGTATAGAGGGGGTCAGCGGCAACAGTATTCTAGATATTCAGGCTAGTCCACGACTAGTGCACCTCCTCGATTTACGGGCAGGAGATTTGACCAACCCATTTATTCAGGACAGGGCCAGAGCACGAGAGTTTCGAGTTCTCAGGTTGGAGGTGATTCTAGTCAGAGGAGGCCACCGGTACCGCGATGCAGCCAGTGTGGTAGATTACATTCAGGTCAGTGTCGCCGAGGCTCAGATGCTTGATATGCCTGTGGTCAGATTGGGCATATGATGCGTGATTGTCCGTCGATGGGTGGTAGAGTTGGGGCCCAGCCTACAGGATCAGCAGTCGGCTCTTCTTCATCCGTACGCCCCGTAGGGCAGATTCCCCAGGCTTCAGCAGGCCGTGGTAGGGGCAGAGGGCTAGTATCCAGTTCAGGTGGCACCCAGCCCCGTATTTATGCTTTAGCCGGACGTCAAGATCTTGAGTTCTCCCCTGATGTGGTTACATGTATACTATCTGTATTATCTCATGATGTTTATGCATTGATTGATCCCAGTTCTACGTTGTCTTATATCACTCCTTATATTGCTGGCCGTATTGGGGTGAAACCCGAGCCAATTAAACCTTTCGAGGTGTCTACGCCGGTTGGTGATCCAGTAATAGCTAGACAAGTATATAGAAATTGTGCAATTGTGGTATGCGATCGCCAGACTATAGCTGATTTGATTGTGCTAAAATGTTGGATTTTGATATGATTATGGGCATGGATTGGTTGGCTTCTTGTTATGCTAATGTGGACTGTAGAACCAAGATAGTTCAAATTCAATTCCCAAGGGAACCAGTGCTTGAATGGAAAGGTAATGCGGCGTCTCCAAGAGGTAGGTTTATTTCCTATCTTAAAGCAAGAAAGATGATTACTAAAGGCTGCATTTATCATCTAGTCTGAGTTCATGACATCGAAGCAAAGCCGCCGACTTTTCAATTCGTCCCGGTAGTAAATGAGTTTCTGGATGTATTTCCAGATGAACTTCCAGGTCTTCCACCGGAACGGGAAATTGATTTTACTATTAATGTACTGCCGGACACCGAACCCATCTCTATTCCTCCTTATAGAATGGCTCTTGCAGAATTGAAAGAGCTAAAGGCACAACTGAAAGATTTGCTTGAGAAGGGCTTTACTAGACCCAGTTCATCGCCATAGGGAGCACCTGTCTTGTTTGTAAGAAAGAAATATGGGTCTCTACGAATGTGCATTGACTATAGACAGTTGAACAAAGTGACGGTAAAGAATAAATATCCGCTCCAAAGAATCGACGATTTGTTTGATCAACTGTAGGAGAAAAATGGTTTTCCAAGAGTGACGTGAGATCGTGATATCATCAAGTTAGGGTTAGAGAAGAAGATATTCCGAAAACGGCTTTTAGAACTAGATATGGTCATTATGAATTTCGAGTGATGTCGTTTGGGTTGACTAACGCTCCAGCAGTGTTTATGACTTTGATGAATAATGTATTCATGCCTTTCCTAGATCTATTTGTGATCATGTTCATCGATGATATTCTAGTATACTCACAGTCAGAAGCAGAGCATGCGGATCATCTACGTACTGTCCTTGAAATTCTTCGGACTCGAGAATTGTATGCTAAGTTTTCAAAATGTGATTTTTTGCTGAATTCTGTGACTTTTCTGGGCCATATTATCTCAGCTGATGG
This sequence comes from Lycium barbarum, assembly GCF_019175385.1. Lineage (NCBI taxonomy): Eukaryota > Viridiplantae > Streptophyta > Magnoliopsida > Solanales > Solanaceae > Lycium > Lycium barbarum. The sequence continues at coordinate 44,804,768 of NC_083346.1, read as the reverse complement.
TATTCGCATGGATATTCACAAGATTGAGGCCGTGAAGACTTGGCCGACACCTACAGAGGTCTATAGCTTTTTGGGATTAGCAGGCTATTATAGAAGATTTGTGGAAAGGTTTTCTTCTATTTCAGCGCCATTGACGAAGTAAACTCAGAAATCAGCAAAATTCCAATAGACGGATGCCTGTGAGCGTAGTTTCCAGGAATTGAAAGATAGATTAACTTCGGCCCCAATCCTGACACTTCCAGAAGGGTCAGAAGGATGTGTTGTTTATTGTGATGCCTCCGGTGTTGGGTTAGGCTGTGTGTTAATGCAGTACGGTAAGGTTATAGCTTATGCTTCCAGACAGTTGTGAAAATATGAGAAGAATTATCCGACCCATGATCTTGAATTAGCTGTGGTTATTCATGCCTTGAAGATATGGCGACATTACTTGTATGGTGTACATGTTGATATTTATACAGATCATAAGAGTCTCTAATATATTTTCAAGCATAAGGAATTGAATATACGGCAGAGGCGATGGCTAGAATTGTTGAAGGACTATGATGTGAGTATTTTATATCACCCCGAAAAAACAAATGTGGTGGCCGACACTCTTAGCCGTAAATCTATGGGCAGCCTATGTAGGGTTCAATCGGAGAAGAAAGAATTAGCTCATGAACTCCACTAGCTAGCTAGCCTTGGAATTCGTTTAATTGATTTAGGCAATGCAGGAGTTGTTGTTCATAACCCAACAGTTTCATCCTTAGACATAGAAGTGAAAAGGCGCCAACATGAAGATTCCCAGCTGAATCACTATAGAGATACACTCCTTCAAATAGAGAAGTCACCATTTGAGGTTTCAGCAAATGGAGTTCTCAAGTATCGAGGCAGGCTGTGTGTGCCAAATGTGGCAGGACTACGTCGTTAGATTCTAGAAGAAGCTCATTACTCCCGTTATTCTATTCACCCAGGAGCGACAAAGATGTACCATGATCTCAATCTAATGTATTGGTGGGATGGAATGAAGAAGGATGTAGCGAAATTTGTAGTTCAGTGCCCAAGTTACCAACAAGTGAAAATTGAGCATCAAAAGCCAGGATGATTGTTACAAGCCATGAAAATTCCAACCTGGAAATAACAAGTGATCAATATAGATTTCATTGTTGGTTTGCCTCGTTCCCGGCGCAAGTATGACTCCATATGGGTGATTGTTGATAGACTTACGAAATCAGCTCATTTTCTTTCGGTTAGAACCACATACTTAGCAAAAGATTATACAAGGTTTGGGAGCCTAAGTGAGACTCAGCACAGCATTTCATGTACAAACTGATGGGCAAGCTGAACGTACTATTCAGACCTTACAAGACATGTTGCGGGCATGTATATTAGATTTCGAAGGAAATTGGGATGACCATTTGTCACTTATTGAATTTTTCTACAACAACAGTTACCATTCTAGCATCCAGATGGCTCCGTATGAAGCTCTGTATGGAAGGAAATGTAGATCTCCAATTGGATGGTTTGAAGTCGGAGAGACACAACTGATAGGTCCGGAATTGATTCACCAAGTGGTGGAAAATATCAAGCTTATCAGAGACCGATTGTTCACAGCACAAAGTCGCCAAAAATCTTATGCAGACAACCACCGATGAAACCTGGAATTTCAAATCAATGATTAGGTATTCCTAAAAGTATCGCCGAGATTCGGCAAGAAGGACAAGCTTAGTTCCCGATATATTGGACCTTATAAAATTGTGTGCAAGGTGGATCAAGTGGCTTATGAACTAGATATACCTCCAGAGCCTGAATCAGTCCACCCAGTTTTCCATGTGTCGATGCTCCACAAATTTGTTGGAGATCCATCCAGAATTATGCCGATAGATGATGTCCAGATTACTGAGAAGTTGGCTTATGAAGAGGTGCCCATTTCCATACTAGATAGGCAACTACGGAAGCTCAGGAACAAAGAGGTAGCTTCAGTCAAGGTCTTATGGAGAAACAATAACCGTGAAAAAATGACTTGGGAAGCAGAAGGAGATATGAAGTCCAAATATCCGTAATTGTCTCCACCCCCGAAAGAGATTCAAGATGAGACGTCATTATCATAAGGTATGTAATGCTTTCTTTTTAATTCTTTTGGTCGTGTGTGGCCATATTTTCTTGCCATTGCATTGTAGCCCTGCGAGGCGTTATTATTGTGGGTTGTTGTGAAAGGATGGTAGCGCCACATTACAGGGGAAACTCTGGCAAAATTTCTGTAGAATTCCCGAGAACTTAACATTCGAGGACGAATGTTTTTAAAGGGGGGAGAGTGTTACACCTCGGAAATTTTATGTCATTGTGTTGTAAATAGACTAACGCGAGCTCAAGGTGAACATGAGGCTCTTAGGATTATAAAAAGGGTATTTGGTGACTTTAAAGTGCCTACGATAAGATTTTGAAGTTATATGAAGTAGGGAAACTAAGTTCGTCAAGGAAGGTGAAGTATAAGTGAGTTTGGGAAAGATTTTGCAAACTATCTAGTTAAGGATTGATTGGTAATGCCTCGGAGAGGAGTTATGAAGATGTTTAGATTATTAACGAAGTGTTAAACAAGTGATAAGAAGGTTCCATAAGAATAAGAGATCAAACAAATCGACAAGAACAAGTTTGGAAAAAGGGTGAGGTATAGAACCATTATACGGTTCGTATAACATAATACGGTCCATATAGTGGTCCGTATAACATAATACGGTCCATATAGTGGTCCGTATAACCGTCACAGTGAGGGGTGATCACTCGGATTATTATACGGTCACTTATATGGACCGTATAAAATTATACGGATCGTATAAGGTACCGTATAATGGTTACAGAAAGGATGGTTGTTGGTGCAAATTTCACGGTCACTTATACGGACCGTATAAGTTATACAGACTGTATAAGTATCCGTATAATCCATGACGGGTCAGATTTTTCCCAATTATAAATAAAAGACCCCAAGTTATTATTTTCATTTCTCACTTCCTCCACACTTCTTGAAACCTCTAGAACACTCTATATATCTTATTAACACAAATTCAAGAGAGAGAAAAGATCAAGCACCAAAAACTAGTAGAATCAAGTGCAAGGGTGCTAGCTAGGGCTAATGGAAGCTAGAAATTCCTTTGGAGTTGAAGTTAGGGTTTTCTCCAAGTGAAGTATTTTCATCCAAAGATCATTCCTACCTAATCAAAGGTGAGTTTTATATTCATTCCATGCTATTAAGAGTATTGAGTGGTTGAATAATTTAGATTGGGGAAGAAAGTGGAATATGAAGCTCAAATGTGGAAACAATGGTATTCTTGAATAGTAGTTTGACATGAATCGTGATTCTTGATATGTTATGAGTGAAATCTTGTTGTAAATGATACAAATGACGTTAAAGAAGTATTATATGAGAACGAATGCGGTGTTATGCCATAGTTATGGTCATGAATCATTTTGGTAAGGAATTGTGAGAATTGGATAATGTTGAGCTTGAAGAAGTTTATCGATTATGATGTTATGAATGTTGTTATTGATGTTTGGGAGTTGTTATATTATATAGAGGAAGTTGTAGAAACGAACGAAGTGCTGTCCAATTTTCATTAGCTCTTAGTCGTCTTAGCTTAGCTTCAAGTATGTTTCCGGTTATCTAATCTTAGTAGGAATTCTCTTGAATGTACAATAGTGAACTTGGAGGGAAGCGTTTAGTCGACAAGGCTAGAAAGGCATAAAGGTATGTGAGGCTAATCCCCTTTCCTTCAAAGGCATGACTCTTATATTATGATTTCTTTCTATGTTTCCACGACTTTCTTACATCCCAAAAGAGGAAAGGTAAGGTTCTTACGGGCTTCTTATGAGATATGTTCCACGATCATGATTATGATAATGATGCGATGATGAGCTCGATATTCTTATCTTTATGGTTTCATTGATGTTGCTCTTGTTGCTAGTCCCACCTCATTTTCCTAGTTCCCTCAAAGGGAGACATGGCGATCATGACTATTCCATAACATAATCGGAGGCTACCGACCTTATGTCACTCCGACGGAGTTATAGATTTTCTTGAGCTCTCATGCATGCATTATGTTATGTACACATATGATTACACCGCGCCTATATATCCGGACAGTCACCACTACGACAGGCGTAGTGGGCAGCTATGATGATGATTACACCATGTCCATATGGCATGGGCAGACACCACTAGTGGGCGGCTTGAGATGTTTACCCCGGACACGGGAGGCCCGGACGCGAGCTACTGATTATCACACCGTACCTACTTGGACGGGAAATTTATATGTATATACATGATATGATATGTTTGAACGGTAAAAGTGAGCATGCATGATTCCTCCTTAAGAGGCAAGCAATTACAGTTATCTTTTCTTCTTATGCTATCTATGTTTCCTTATTATGTTTTCATATATGCCTTACATACTCTGTACATTGTTCGTACTGACGTCCTTTTCTTTTATGGACATTGTGTTCTTGTCCACAGGTAGACAGGGAGATGGTGCAGATGCTTAGGAGCTTTTTCAGCAGATTTGCAATAGTGCTCCACTACTCCGGAGTCGCCATTCGTGGTATATCCTTTTGTGTACATATTGGGGCATGGCGGGGTCCTCTCCCATCCTTATGATTTCAGTATTCCAGTTAGAGGCTTGTAGATACCTATATGTTGGTTGTAGATACTATGTGACTTTTTCATTGTATTTTGTACATTATTTTTGTAGCCTTGTAGGCCTATGCTTATATATATATGTTTTGGGAGTTATTTGGAGATTGGTTCATGATAAGTTGTAATGAGAACGATATATGCCAGGTTGAGTATGATAGTTAGCATGATAAATGGTGCTCGGTAGTCAGCTTCGGGTACCCATCAAGGCCTACGAGTCGGGTCATGACACCCACAGGGGGAGTCAGAGCCTCAATAGGAAGCCTCTGAACCAGTCGAGGAGGAAAAACCGGAAGAAGAAGAGGAAGATGTTCTCTGAGTTCGCGGAGTTTGAGAATGAGGCAAATGAAGAATCTGACTACTATGCCCCGACCAATGAGGGGTCTAACTTTTATGCACCATCGCCCACAATGGTGCCTACCTCCGCTATGGCATCTGAGAATTTTGGAAGGGTAGGCCCCTCTGAACCTGCTTGGTGGGGAATCGCCTTCAAAGCACATTTCTCCCCATTCAGAGTAGCCCCACGGCCCGTCACTTGTAAGGAGGCGTATGAAAGGATGGTTGCCATAGGAGTGCCTTGCACCACCAGGGTTAGGTTGCCGCCACCCGAGTTAGTGTGTGCATACAAGAGATGATCGTTCCACCACAACTAGGCTAGTCACACTCTAAATGAGTGTTTAGGGCAGAGAAGAAGAATTTGCAGTCTGATTGATGATAGGATCATCGGGACTCTGTGGGGGCCACACACTCTACTAGCTCATGATCATATCATCCCGGGAGAAGTAGTCACCGCTACCACTCAGATCTAGCGATATGATTTCATAATCTTCGAGGAATTATACTCCCGCATATTCTCAACTCTGGCTAGTCTAAGGAAGTTTAGACCCATGGAACTTGCCCACGAGCCCGCAACATTAGGGCCTAACAGGAACAAGTTTTGCCTATATCATACAGGAGCTATGGGGCATGACATAGAAGAGTGCTACGTCTTCAAGCTCGAGCTTGAACACAAGATCAGTACAAGAGAGATTCTGGTCATCTTACCACTATAGTACTAAGAAGGAAAGAGGACGAGAGAGAGCGAGTTCGTAAGGACAGTGACTCACAGAGATGTACTTTTGGGTAAATAATAGGTTTCCCCATTTTTGCACATAAAAAGTTACCCCCCTCCCTATAAATATTGTACGGAACCGTGCCGACCTGACGTCCCTATGGAGGGATACGCGGGAAGCCCTAGCCGAGCCTGGTCTGGGGATATCTTTAGCTAGGTTTAGTTTAAAGGATACTTTGGATATAAAGGATATATATATATATATATATATATATATATATATATATATATATATATCCTTCTTTTGTAAAACGAACAATAATAGGGCCTGATTTCCCCTGGTGGGATAAGGCTCGGTCCCTACATAATATAAATTACGATTACCCCCCCCCCCCCCCTCCTCGTTTAACTTCTATAACAAGGGAGAGTTTTTCATGGTGAGGTATCCATAAAGCCCATTGGACCAAGATCCACCCCACCAAAAGCCCACAAACATCCGAGTCTTTTGGACAGAGGATCAAAAGTGTTCAAGCCTAATATGTAACTTTATGTGTTATGTGTGCTTTAAATATCAATTTGTGATATCTTTTTTTATACTGTATGGCTAGTAACTAACATTGTCTAGCATTGAGTTATTCTTTTCTTATAGAACGAGGCCGATTAGCATAGCACTGAAAGCTAGCATACTTTACGAGATCCAAAGCCGTGTTAGCATCCCTCGCAGACAAAGGCATAGAAAGGATGACTGGTACTCCCGATAACGGAACTTAACTAGCTCTCAACGATGGAGATGACCAAGACCCACAGGAGGTTTCATCTCATGAAGTTGTCCTTGCGACGTTACTGACTGCTATAACAGAGCTCCAAGAAAAGGTAGCCAGGAATGAAGCCGCAAAAACAGGCAAGGACGCCTCAACGGAGATAAGAAGGCCTCCCCCTCCATTCCCTTCCCTGAGCTCACTTATGCCCGACCATTTCCCCATACACCTACCAGAAACCATCCCACCTCCAGTGAACTCTACCCACCCAAATCATATCGGAACTTCTTACCGTACCCCTCCCCTCCCCTAGCAAAATACATCTAAGTCCCAGGGAAAACCCATTCAGTTCCTTCTTACCAGGTTCCTCATCCTGTTCTTGTTAATCTGGTAGGTCAGTTACGTGCTCCGGCTCCACTGACTGGGCAGACCACCACTGCCCCGCTTAACCATACCACCCACTAGGCCTCGTTCTTCACTCCCAACATTCCCAGCGAATGCTCTCCGAGGTACAAGGAACTAGACCATTATGAAGAAATGGAAAGGGCCTGGAGAGCCGAATAGGATAAGAGGGAAAAAGATATAGAGAAAAAGATGGAGGAATTACTGGAGAAGTCCAACATGTCTGTAAGAAAGGCTATAGGCCTAAGATATGACGACCTATGCATGCACCCAGATATAAACTTGCCAGAGGGGTTCAAAATCCAAAAATTTGAAATGCTCAATGGAGCAGGTAATCCCAAGGCACACCTCCGATCCTACTGCGACCAACTGGTTGGAGTAAAGAAAAACGAACCACTGATCATGCGACTATTCAGTCATAGCCTGACTGGAGAAGCCGCTGAATGGTTCGCAACTCAAGATATGCATCAATGGAATACTTGGAAAGACATGGCGGAATCCTTCATGCAAAGGCTTCGCTTCAACGTCGAAAAAGTGCCAAACAGATATTATCTTGAAAAGGTCAAGCAGAAATTAACATAAAACTACAGGGAATTTTCCAGCAGGTGAAGGGCCGAGGCGGCCCGTGTGCAGCCTCAGATGTATGAAGGAGAGCTAGTCTCTGTGTTCATCAGGTCCTAAGAACTTGATTTCTACAGTAGAATGTTGTCTATGGCCGAAAGACCGTTTGTTGAATTGGTCAAAATGGGAGAGGCTATAGAAGATGGCCTCAAATCTGGAAAAATAGTTAGCGTCTTCAACAAGGCATCGGGGCAAGCTTCTATAGGAATCTTCTGTAAGAAGAAAGAGGATGTGGCCAGCGTATCCCACACCCTAAATCCAAGTCCGAAAGAACCGCAATCCACCCACAAGATAAACCCCTCATAAATTATCCAACATTTGTGTACTACGCACAGCCTAACTTTACCACCACTGTACCAGCTCACATGGCTCTGCCTAGTGTTTGTGTGTCCGCTCCCACCTACCAAGCACCACCCCAACAGAATTATCACCCAAATAACCCACCACAAGCCTATCAACCACTACAGAACTACCAAATTCAGCCGCAACCCCCAACATACCATGCTCCACGTCCTGCTTTCGAGAGAGGACTAGTAAGGGAATTCACGACGTTCCTCAAGCTTAGGTCCCGACTCTTCGAAAGGTTATTGGTCGCGGGTTTGATTCAGAAGGTTCCCCTAAAACCAACATAGCCGGGAAATAGATTTTATCGGGCCGATCAGACCTGTGCCTATCATTCAAGAGGAAACGAGCGCAGCACTGAAGACTGTATAAACCTCAAGCATAAAATCCAAGATCTGATTAACAAGAGAGAAATTGTCTTGGAATCTGTAGCTTCCAATGTGAACACAAACCTATTGCCCAAGCATGGAAACAACGGAGTCCACATGATTGAAAATAATGAAGACTAGGAAGCTTGCAGAACATTAATCCCCAAAGCGGTCGAATCCCTGGAACGCACAGTGGCCTCCCTCACACTCCAAGAGCGCTCAAATTTCAAGGTGTTGGTCCTAATGCCAGAAACCATGGCAATCATGTCAAGATTCAAAACCCTGATCCCAACACCCGTGGTGGCTCAGGTGGCGCACCCAGACGCTCCCACAAATCCTATTACTGCACAAGCAGCCATGGCCCAAGGCATGACCCCCTCCGGAAGATGTTATACTCCTGAGAAGTTAGCTCAGAATGCTGTAAGAAAGAAAACACCCAAAAGAGAGCAATAACTGAAGGAGAAGCTGAGGATTTCTAGCGGCGCATGCAGCCGAAAGATTACTCCATTATTAAACACTTGAAGAAGACACAAGCACAAATATTAGTGCTGGCGTTGGTAGCCAGCTCCCTATCACACATGCAGGCTCTCATGAGAGTATTGGACGAAGCACACGTACTAGCCGATAGAAGCAGTGAGGACCTGGCTGTACTAGTAGCCCATATAATTAGAGTACACAAGATCTTCTTCTCCAAAGAGGATCTGTCGGCAGAAGGAACCGCTCACAACAGAGCCCTTAACATCACCGTAGAATGCCACGGTAAAGCATTAGGGAGGGTGCTAGTGGATAATGGATCAGGCCTCAATATTTTCCCTGCCACCACATTGACCCAGCTCGGCTGTGATGTAAGCAAGATTCGCCAAAGTGGAATGAACGTCAGAGGGTTTGAGGGGTCTCTCAGGGATTCCATTGGAGAGATAGACCTACAGATCCAGGTTAGACTCGCATCCTTCATCGCAGAATTCTAGGTCGTGGCAATCACTTCCAACTACAATATGCTCTTGGGGAGACCATGGATACACTCCGCCGGTGCGATCCCATCAACTGTGAATCAAGCCATAAAGTTTGAATGGCAAGGACGGGAAATTGTTGTGGCGGCTGAGAATGATGTTCAGAAATACCCCTATAACATCGTTCCTATGATCGAAGGGAGCCCTCACTCGCCGAACTATCATGTGGTGGAATATGTTGGGGCCGCTCATGCAGAGGTAGAGGCTAGTAAGCTCATTCCAGCTGTCTATAGAATGATTGCCTCTACCCTGCTAAAGAGCGGCTTCGAAACAGGCAAAGGTCTAGGAAGAGACCTTGGAGGGATAACGGAGCCTGTCCCAATCCCAAAAGAAAACTACCACTTCGGTCTGGGGTATACTCCTAGTGAAGACGAGCTCACAAGGGAGATAAAAAGAGAACCTAGAATAGGGAACTTGCCTCGTCCGATTTCGGGTCTGTACTAGTCATTTCCTAGAAAAGTGTCGGCGCTGAGTGAAGAAGAAATGGATAGGAGTCTCCAGTCGCTATTTCAAGAAGAGGGATGCTACGCGATCATTGAAGAAAACTAGGATACACCTGGCGTACGTAGTCTAAGGCTAGGAGAGCGCCTGAACAATTGGACGTCCACCCCTCTCTTGGTTCCTCGGTAGAGAGATGAATTTTTTCATAAAACTTTTGCTAAAAACGATGACATCGACTGAGGCCTGAATGGTCACCTTTTCCCTAAATTACTTCGTAATGTTTAAATATGGAAATGGTCCGACGTTGTTTTGAACTACGACCATAGTTGTAGCCAACTTCTTTTGAATTAATAAAAAGCCTCGATTTTCACGAAACGGCTGTCTTTTGTCAGGCAATAATAATAATAAAGGTTTTCTAACTAAATACGCATAATAGGTAATAATAAACCTAACCTTACTCTGCCTCGCCTTATCAATAGTAACTATAATAAAATAATAGAAAACGTCATGACGTGTCATGAAATGAACGAGGAAAATGGGCCACAGGAATCTGAGAAGTACGATGAATCAACAATGATGCCAGAGGGACTGGCAGAAGAATTGGAAGAGCTGGAAGAAAATAAAAAACCAAATATGGATGAGACTGAGGTAGTCAACCTCGGTGACGAGAAGGATGTCAAGGAGACTCGAATCAGTGCCCATTTGGGAGCTCCACAAAGAAAAGAGCTTGTGACTTTATTAAAGGAATATGTGGATGTCTTCGCTTGGTCATACGCAGATATGCCGGGTTTGAGCATGGAAATTATAGCTCACATATTGCCTATTAAGGAAGGCTTCGCGCCAGTTAAGCAAAAGACTCAGACATTTAGCCTGACCTGAGTATTAGGATAAAGGATGAAGTGGAGAAACAAATCGAATCCCGAATAGTAGAAGGGACACCCTACCTAACTTAGGTGGCCAACATAGTACCAGTACCCAAAAAAAAATGGGAAGATTCGAATATGTGTGGATTACCGAGATCTCAACCGGGCTAGTCCAAAAGACAACTTCCCACTTCCAAACATCCACATCCTGATAGACGACTGCGCCAAACTGAGCTGCAATCATTCGTGGATTGTTTCGCCAGGCACCACCAGATACTCATGAGCGAAGAAAATGATGAAAAGATAGCCTTCATCGCCCCTTGGGGGGGTCTACCACTAAAGGTTAATGTCGTTCGGCCTCAAAAATGCCCGCGCCACATATATGAGAGCTATGACTACCCTGTTCCATGATATGATGCATCGAGAGATTGAGGTCTGTGTGGATGATGTCATCATAAAATTAAGGGAAAGTTCGGAGCATACTGTGCATTTGCGTAAGTTCTTCGATAGACTTCGCAAGTTCAATTTAAAGTTGAATCTTTCAAAGCGCACGTTTGGAGTGCCTGCAGGTAAATTGCTGGGATTCATAGTCAGTCGTAGGGGCATCGAACTAGACCCTACCAAGATTAAGGCAATTCAAGAGCTACCACCTCCCAGAAATAAGAAAGAAGTCATGTGCTTCTTAGGAAGGTTGAACTATATCGGACGATTCATAGCCCAGTCAACTATGATTATGGAGCCAATTCTCAAGTTTCTCAAGAAAGACGTTGTCACGACCCGCCTAGGGGGCCGCGATGAGCGCCCGGTGCTAGCCCACCCGGGCACCCCTTAACTTACACTTAAGCTTACATCTAGGTGAGCCACATAATCAAACACATAATTCTACTCATTCATCATGCTAGTCCCATTGGACGACAATGCCTTTATATCATAATTAGCATCTATGCCACATCAATGTACATGAGCCGACAAGGCTAACAAAATGATATACAAAATATAGGCCAACAAGGCCGGACATATCTAACCATGTACACGTGACTATGAGCCTCTAAGAAGAGTATAACACATCACATAAGCGGGACAAGACCCCGCTATGCCCATAATTATGTACACAAAAGAATAAGTACCCAAAAACTATGGCTCCGAATGAAATGGAGCTCTGCTATGTAATCTCTGAGAAAGCAGCTATGGATCAAGCCTGTCTCCCTGTGCACCTGCGGGCATGACGCAGCATCCACAAACAAAAGGACGTCAGTACGAAGAATATACTGAGTATGTAGAGCATGATCAATATCAATATAGAAGCATAGATAGCAACATAGGAAATAGCATCGAATGGGAGATGGCAATATCATCGTCATATGCACTTGCTTGCCTTTCTTAGGAACCTTCCATTTCTAATACGTTTTTTTGTACATACATTATAATCATATCATATACATAGCATTTACATAGCATACCCGACCACGTAGGATCGGTGTTTCATACATACTTGGCCAACCAAGGCTCAAGGTTACTCATACCTGGCCTTACCAAGGCTTCAGGGTTACATCTACCTGGCCCTACCAAGGCGTCAGGGTTGTCCGTACCATCCGCAGAGGTGTGCGCGCGTTACGTAATCATATACATACTTATTTACATATCTTACCCGGCCTCATAAGCTCGGGATTCCATAATAGTCGTACATAGATACATATACATCATGGCTCATAATCCTCTTTACTATTAATATCGTTATCATAATCATCATCGTTATCGTCATCATTATTACCAATATCATCGATATCATTAGCACTATTATCGTCATTCACCACATCTATCACTATAGGCTTACTCACCATACGAGGGATTAGTACGATCGTAGCGAGTCACGAATCGTGAGCTTACAAGCTCGGAAGATCAAATCATTTGAAGGATATCATAGTCTTATAAAAGGTTTAGACGTTTGGCCAAAGAAACATGCCTTATGGAATAAGGGTTAGCCTTACATACCTTTCCGTTGAACTATTCTACACTTGCGCGTTCTCCTTCAACGATCGCGTTTCTACCTTCATTAAAGTCATACTATCATTAGAATTGATAGTTAGCATATATGACTAAAACTAGAGGAAATCGGACAACATCTCCTCTATTTATACGACATTTCCTCCATAACATATATCAACTCCCAAGCGTCAATAACACATTCACAATACCATAACAATAGTCATTACTCGTTCACATTACCCATATTTCTAGACTTACATTCACATCATCCATATCCACGGCCATAAAACACAACGATGTCCATTCACATACATTGCTCATCTCATGTTCTCAACATCATTTATAAAGCATTTACATCACAATACATCAAGAACCATAACTCAATTCAAACCATTTCTCAAAATGACACTATTCCATAATCATGACCCATTTTTCTATACCCTCCTACAATCCAAGTATTTCAACTCTTAAATACCTTAAACAACAAGGAAATATCATGAATCGTACCTTAGATGTTGTAGGAACAAGCTTTAGTTGATAATACTCCACTTGAGCAAAAACCCTAGTTTATCTCCATGAGATTTTCTTGACTTGAATGATCCTTAATGGGTTTTCTTACACTTGATTCACTTGTTTAATGTTGTTGATCACCAAATATCCTTGAATTCTTGTGGAATATATGTAGAGAGATGTTTTAGAGAGAGGGGGTGTGAAATGGAAATGAAATAATAAACTTGGATCCCTTATTTAATGACTTAAAATCTGGTCTGGGGTGATCTGTACAATGGTCGTAAACTTGGTTTACGGACCGTATTCCAGTTTACGGACCGTCCTTCGTGGTCGTATTTAATCATAACATAACCAGAAACTCAGGCTGAGACGTGGTGATTTACGGACACAGTTTACGGGCCGTAAACCACTTTACGGTCCGTATTTTGGGTCGTATATAACCATTTGATCATTTGGCAGAAATTTAAAGTTTTGGAAGCCAAAATACGACATAGCAGTTTACGGTCCATATTTCATTTTACGTACAACTGGCCAAAATGTAGATCTGCAACTTCCCACATTTTTAGAACCTATAATTATTCATTATGGAGCATAACCTATCTCTTATTGCAATTGTCTTCAGAATCTTACTTAGGGTCGTCAAATGTTATTTCTTACTCATGAAAACATCGGATACTCGTAATCCTCGCGGGTCCATTCACTTGGACAACAATGGAGGATCTTCCGAGGTGTAACAGACGCTCCCACGAATTGGACAGAGGAGTGTCAAGAGGCATTCGACAAGATGAAGATATACCTTTCAAATCCTCCCTTCTTGGTGCCACCCAGGCCAGAGAGTCCTCTGTTACTATACCTGTCAGTATCAGAGAAAGCTTTCAGGTGAATGCTCGCCCAACATGATGAAGAGGGCAAAAAGAAACATGCCATCTACTATTTGAGTAAGAAGTTCACCTCTTGTGAAGCGCGATATACGCTCGTAGAGAAGACCTGTTGAATTTTGACCTGGATCACACAAAAACTAAGGCACTACCTATCAGTGTTCATCACTCACCTCATCTCCCAAATGGATCCGCTAAGATATATTTTCTGGCAACCAATGCCCATAGGAAAATTAGCAAGTGGCATATGATGCTGAGTGAATTTGACATCGTGTACGTGGTGCAAAAGGAAATCAAAAGATAGGCCCTAGCAGACCTCTTGGCAGAAAATCCCGTGGATGATGAACAGAAACCATCACGGACTTTCTTCCCAGAGTAGGAGGTGATGGCCATGGAAGAAAAGGTGGTGGAACCGTATTCAGGCTGGAGACTGTTCTTCAATGGAGCAGTCAACTACAAAGGATCAGGCATCAGAGCGGTGTTGATATCGGAAACAGGTCAACACTATCAGATGGCTGCAAAGCTAAACTTTAGATGTACCAACAATATGGCGGAATACGAAGCATGTATCCTAAGCCTCCGGATGGTGCTGGATATGAACATAAAGGAATTGTTGGTGATCGGGGACTCCGACTTGCTTATCAATCAAGTAAAAGGAAATTGGGCGACCAAAAATGATAAAATACTCCCATATGTGAATCTGGCACAAAGATTGTGCGGAAGATTCAAGAGTATTGACTTCAGGCATACGCTAAGGGCTCAAAACGAGTTCGCAGACACATTAGCCAGGATAGCGTCTATGATCCAACATCCTGAGAGTGCCCACATTGATCCGCTGCAGATCACGCTGAGGGAAGAGCAAGCTCACTGCGCTCATGTAGAGGCTGAGCCAGATGGCCTACCATGGTGCGTCGACATCAAGACTTACCTGGAAAGAGGAGAGTATCCTCTAGAGAGTTCGGCAAATCAAAAGAAAACCATCAGGAGATTGGTTAACGATTTCTTCTTTAACAAAGAAGTGATATACAAAAGGACCCCTGATCTCGGATTGCTCAGATGCGTGGATGCCGAAGAAGCCACATAATTGTTAAAAGAAGTGCACGCAGGGACATGCAGACCCCATATGAACAGATTCGTCCTCGCTAGGAAAATCCTGAGGACAAGATATTACTGGATGACCATAGAGCACGACTCCTATAAATTCGTGCAAAAATGTCATCAGTGTCAGATACACGGGGATCTGATCAAGGTTCCGCCTACAGAATTACATCCGATGAGTTCTCCTTGGCCTTTTGTGGCATGGGGAATGGACGTCATAGGACCCATTGAGCCCCCGGACGCCAACAGATATCGCTTCATCTTAGTCGCCATAGACTACTTCACCAAATGGGTGGAGGCAACTTCTCACAAATCAGTGACCAAGAAAGTCGTGGCTGACTTCGTTAAGGACAATATGATATGTCATTTCGGTGTGCCAGAATCCATCATCACGGATAATGGTGCCAATCTGAACAACCATTTGATGAAGGACATCAGTGAACAATTCGAAATCACTCACAAGAACTCTACCGCCTACCGGCCGTAGATGAATGGAGCCGTAGAAGCTGCCAACAGGAACATCAAAAGGATTTTGAGAAAGATGAGCAACCGCCTTGTGCTCTATTGGGATACAGAACAATGACCCAAATTTCGACCGGGGCAACCCCATACCTCCTCGTTTACGGTACAAAAGCAGTCATACTTGTAGAAGTGGAAATCCCTTCACTCAGATCATCCAAGAGGCAGAACTGAAGGATGCAGAATGGGTCAAGAACCGTTGTGAACAATTGTCCATGATAGAGGGAAAAACGAATGGTGGCAGTATGCCACGGACAGCTGTATAGACAAAGAATGTCTAGAGCCTTCAACAAGCGGGTCAGAACTAGACTTTTCCAGATAGGACAACTCTTGCTCAAGGAAGTCTTCCCCCACCAAGAGGAATATAAAGGGAAGTTCGCGCCGAACTGGCACGGACCATACCTGATCAGGAAAGTACTCTCAGGAGGAGTCGTAGTCCTAGCCGGGATGGACGGAAAAGAGGCCATCAATGTAGAAGCACTCAAGAGATACTACATTTAGGATCCTATTTGCCTATACTCGCATTTCTATTTTCTTTGTAATTGTACCTTTTGCTTGTAATCGTACTAGAATAGGAGAAAAACAAACCATTTGTGTAATGAACTACGCATTGACCTGAACTCCCTACGACGGGATACATAGGCAGTCCGTACTGGACCTGGTCGCTTTATTAGTGAAACCAAAACTCAATCACTTTATTCCGAACTACGTCCGACCTGAATTTCTGCTGCGATAGGATACGTAGGTGCTCTCGAGCTCGGTCATCATAAAAAAGAAAAACCAACAAATCCTAGGAAACCTCAGAGGCAGTAAAGCGAAAAAAGTCAACAACATCAGGCTTGCGAGGGTCAGTACGAGAACCAGACAGTACCAACCCTACACTGGGGCAAAATTTTTTAGGAACCTCAAAAATTCCTATCAAAAGCAGTCAACAAAGAAAAGGACAAAGTAAAGTCGTACACTGGGGCAGAATTTTCGCGGGGACCTCAAATATTCCTGCTTAACAAGACAACATAACGGACACTCGGAGCGAGTCCTAAAACTGGGCAGAAGTTTTGAGAAAGATCTCAAAAATTCTAAGTCAGCAATCATGCTACCGAGAAGAACCAGAAGACGTCGGTCGGAGGAAACGCACGTCATGGCGCATAAAACAAAACAAACATTTACAAATTTACGAATAATAATAATAATAATAATAATAATAATAATAATAATAATAATAATAATAATAATAATAGCAGCATGCGTTTTACGAATTTTACTCTGAATTTTCAAAATATACAGCATAATTACGTCCTAGAAACATCTCTCAAAGTACCGAGCCCAAGGACTCCTGTGGAGTATCAAGAGGAGGCATCAGGGAAGAAGACAACGACGTTAATCGGCCTCTTAGGAAACTCACATTTTTGTGGATGCAGGTTTTCCCTTTTACAGGACAACTGATACACAACCGACCAGCTTACTCACAGCAAAAGCAAAAGGCAAGAGCTCGAACAGAGGAGAGAGATCAAAAGGATCACAACAGAAATGGGCAATAAAGACGGATCTGACTAAAGGGGTTACACAAAGAGTGAACAACAAAGATGTATCAGACCAAGAGGGTCACAATTGATGAGCATAAAGGTACATGCGACCCAAAGGGTCACGACAAGCACAAAAAGGGCATATCCGACCACAAGGGTCAATAGCCAATACAACGGGCGAAAGAAAGACCATCCAACCACAAGGGCCATAATTGTCATCTGCATGCCGTAAGGGCCATCCATTTATTTTTTCCATTAGGGCCATCCATTTATTTTGCCAAGAAGGTCATTCATTTATTTTTGCCAAGAGGGCCATTCATACAAACAGCCGAGAGGGCCATTCATACAAACAGCCGAGAGGGCCATTCATACAAACAATCGAGAGGGCCATTCATATAAACAGCTAAGAGGGACATTCATACAAATAGCTAAGAGGGCCATTCATCTAAATTTCCACAAGAATATCTACATATTGTCAAAATCCAGGAAAAAGGCACACAGTCGCTGAACCAAATCTAGACAAATTGCGGAGCGAACGTGGAACTTTTTCTTATGCAACCAGTTAAGATAGGGTGCCCATGAAAGTCAAGCTCTCCGGCCAGGATTTGGAAGCCATCCAGTCTCAGACTCGGCCACAACTTAACCTATTTGTCCTTTTTCACTAAAAAACCGCAACCGGTCGAATACACACCGGGAAGTCTGAAGATGTTCCAGCATAGGGGATACACTCTTCTCCAGCAAGTCGAATTACATGTTACCTGATTCCCAGGAACTAGGGATATGTAGGCAAACTCAAGCCCCGAGAGTCGGTCACATCCTAACAAGTATTTTGGGGAAACCTGATCACAATATTGGGATCCCTGAAAAGTTTCTCCTAAATCACTTGAAGGTCTTTTGTTGAGTTGAACTACAAGCGGCCTGAATTCTCATATGACATGAGATATGTAGGAAACCCAGAAATCAGGGTCCGGCCACATATGTGAAAATTGCATAGAGACAAAGGGTACAAGGAGCCGGGTCCGTCAAAAATTAGGGTTAGTCAAATGTCGTTACTCAGGGATGGTCCCGGCCATCCCCGAACACCAAGGCGATTCTGTTCATGCTTCAGACGATCTGGCTAATTCTATATTTTGTTGACACCTAATTTTGACCTCCCATAATATATTTTAATCACTCAGAGTCCCGGGGTAATAAATAAATGAGCTGAGCATTTCTAAAGCTTTAAATGATTTTTTTATGAATTGTCCAGGTTAATATTTCTTTCCCTTAAATTAATAAAAGAGAATTTCATTCATCTTAAATTTATTTAGAAATCACTGAGTATTTTCATGATATTTTATAAGACTTTGTTCAAAAAAAAAAAAATAGAGAGAGAGAAAAAGGGTTTTCATTTAGTTAATTATTTTTTTAAAAAAAACTATCAAATTTTTGCAAATACTTCATTCTCTTTAATCTTTGAAAGTTTGAGTAATTTAAATAATTTAAGTAATTAACCATTGAACCCTTTAAATTTATTATTTTTATAGAATCTGCAGGATTTATCAAAAATAGGCATAATTGCCCATAAATGTTTCAATTAGGTTAATTAATTAATTAAGTGGTAATTACTGAAAAATTGATCCTTTTTATAAATATATTTTTTGCCTTGGCCATAATTAAATTAGCCAGCTCATGACTTACAGAAATTAGAGTTATTTTGCAAAATAAGTCTGTTAATGTTTTATTTCAAATGACTAGTTTAATTTAATTTCAAAATTGCTAATTATATAGCTTAATGTTTTAATTATGTTGGTTAATTAATTAAGGCCATTTTAGTCCCATAAGTAATTTGACCGACTTTTCTTTAATTATTTTAATAAATAATTACGGCCTAAATTTTCCATAATTAATACTTTTTTCAATTTTAATGTTTTCTCTAATTACTTGTTTTATGTATTGGATATGCATATGTATACACCAAGTATACATATACATATACACAAGGTATATATATATATATATATATATATATATATATATATATATATATATATATATATATATATATATATATATATATATATATATATATATATTTATGTATGTATACACTTGGTGTATACATAAGGCCCCATTTAATATTAAGCTCGGATTTGGACCAAGTCCAGCCCAAACCAGGCTGTGACCCGACCCATATCCCTTTTAATTCAAAATATCAAAACACCCCACCCCACTCCTCATTTTCATTTTTTCTTTTTCTACCCATCCCTTACCCCGCTTCTCTCTCTCTCTCTCTCTCTCTTTCTTACCACTTCCACCAAACCCTAGCCGTCGCCTCTAATCTCCTCACTTCTCTCATGCCAAAAATTGAATTTTCGCAGACCTGGGCTGACATGCACAATAGTTGCGTGCCTATGATTGTGAAAGTATTCAAGTTTTCTCGATTTTCATACTCACTCTTACCCGAATATGGTAAAATCTTCACTTTACTATAGTATTTTCAATTTTTTGTCAAAATCATCTTTATTTTTTTCTTTTAAGATTATTTTCGCTGGTATTTTGCTGTTGGTCTATTTTCATTAGGCCAGATCGACCTAAGAGGGCCAGATCAGACCGTGTATTCGCTTGTTTCTGATCTAGATAGTTGATTTGTTGGCTAATCTGTTAGACTGTAAGGAAAAGGGTTTTGTCCCACACCGTTGGTTGTTGATTTCATTTTGAACTTTGGGGTTCTATAAATAGAACCCCAGCCTTTGCACAACACAAATCTTTTTTGGTGAAATTTTTTTTCGAAAAAACTGGAAAAATAGCAAGGAAATATATATATATATATATATATATATATATATATATATATATATATATATATATATATATATATATATATATAGAAGAATTTTAGAAAAGGAAGTGAAAAACTTAGATTTTTCAAAAAGAATTCCTAGTAAAAAGAATTTTTGAAAACCTAAACTAAGGAGTCAGTTTTTTTAGTCGAAATATTTAGTCCTAATTTTTTGCTTTCTTCGTGTGTGGCTTAGTTTGCTGATTTGGAAGCACAGAGGCTCTAAAATCCATTCTTCTCTAGTTTATTTCATTTTGATTTAGTACTTTATATTCTGCCTAGTTTAAATATATTTGTAGGTTGATTATGCTTGTATGTTCATGTCTTGTTCGGTTCTGTGCTTCATGTTTGATCTATTTGGTAAAAACATAATAAGAATAGATGAAAATGTCATAGGGATGTTCATTTAAAAGGAAGGAAGACTGTTGAATTTTTTTCTGATCTTGTTTGTCCATGTTGGTCTTGAGACTCTGTGTCCATCATATAGAGTTGTAAGTGAGGTGTTGTGCCAATCCTTTTCCTCTTTCCCTTGCCTTTTATTTTGAATATTACTGGTTTGCTAAGCATAACCTTAAGTGGATTAAATGTGATAAGTTCAGCTTAGTTTTTAAAAGAAAAAAAATAAGGATAAGGGAGGTGAAACAGTCTTTGTGCAGTACAGCTGAACATGGTTGAATATGTGCTTGTGATTACAATTAAACATCCCTATTTTACTAGTCAGTCATGAATTACCCTATTTGTGAAGTGAAGTCTGTTGGCAAAAATCTTCACTAGGCTGTTGGAATTTGATCAGTTATTTCTGGATATAGCCTCTGATTTTTATTTTTATTTTTTTTGAGATTGAATGAATAGAGGAAGATTCAGATAAAAATATGCATCTTTTGTGTTGAATCTTTGAGTATAACAGTGGGGTGTATCATTGCTCTTTTTCCCTTAAGTGATCTTACACCTAGAGTAGGGCAAGGAAAGATAAGCTAATTGTTTGTTTGTGCTCTAATAATAGAACAAAGGTGTAGCAGGATCATGCCCTAGGTTTATGGTTTGGTTATTGTTCATGGCTGTGATTGTGGTCGTGTCATCACCTAGTGTAGGTTATGTATGATCACCTATGACTTGTGACAAGTGTGTGCTAAGTGTTCATGATTCATAGCAGAAGTCCTAGAAACTATTGTGAACATGATACCTAAATGTGAATCATGTTTCCTTTTGATCTGCTTAAGGTTGTTTTATCTTGTTGGAATTTGTTTTCCTGTGCATATGGTGTTCACAACTTGTCTTGATAGTCTATACCATAAGATATTCACCTAGAAGTAGTTCACCCCCTTAAATATGTAGAACCTAATGGGAAAGTAAAAGAAATAGGAGAAGTAATAGAGACCACAAGATCAGGACTTCATCTAAGGCAAACTAGAATTGAGGTAGTTGCTAAATAGCTAGTAGACCAATTGTCCACCTTGCCACCTAGTCATATTAAAACTAAAATGGATATAAAATAAAGAATGAAATGAAGGTGATGTTTAGGGAAAGGTCTGTTTTGTTACACCCCTCGTTTTCGTAGTGGTAGAACTTATGATTTGCTAGTTGGTATGTCTCGGGAATTTAGATCCGAGCCCGAGTTTTGAAGATAGAAAGTGTTCTACTCCATGTGCAATGGTACCACCAGGAATTCCTAGTGATTTATAGGATTAGAAGTTGAACGAATCGAATCGACGCGATCTGAACTGAATTGGAAAAGTCTGCAGACACCAGTCATGATTGACGGGCCGTCGCGCCTATCGATGGACCGCCGTTGTGCGACGTCAATAGGGTTTCGCGGCCCTGCATTCTGCAGGCGCAGGTCGACGAGCACGTCGACACGTCGACGGGTCATCGACCAGCTCGTCGAACCGGACCACTGAAGCATTTAATTCTCCAGGTATAAATACGTGGTCCATGACTTTATTTCATATTTTTCTCATTCCCAGATCAGAGTAACCCTATTATATTTTCTCCCAACATTTTCCATCATCATTAGTGAAGATTGGGTAAGATCCGAGACCCATGACCCCGAGCTAGTAAGGGGAACGTTGTTCCTAGGGTTTGATTGAAGTTGTTGAGCTTGAAGAATTGGATTTGAAGCTAGGGTTCGAGATCTTAATCTCATCAAGGTATGTAAATGGTTTCTACCCTTGTATTTAAGTTAGTTACTAAGAGTTTTGGTAGTTCAAGTGAAGAGAAGATAGCTATGAAGGTGATAAGTCAATGAAAGGTTAAGTAGTGTTTTTGGAGGTTGTGTCAAGAGATGATTAGCGGATGTATTTGGGTATATATTTTATGTAAGTGTTGCCACTATTGTCATCATTGATATTGTGGTTGAGGTTGGATGGAATTAGGAGTTAGGGTTTTCTACGTTTTCGAGGGATATGTTGTCCATAGTTTGTTAAAGCTCTTTTGTAATTATAATGGTTAGTAAGTAAGGTGAATAGCCTAATTAAGGCCTATGTTATCTTAATTGTAGACTTACGAGTTCAAGGAATAAGAGTTGGACGATTGTATATATTTTAAGGAATGTTAAGGTTTTCCCTCTCTTTCATTTTGGCATGATCCTATGATATGAACGAACAAACGAGTAAGCGAGTTTTTGTATTACTTTATTCTTATAAGCACTAGGAGAAATACAGTTTTGATGTTCCCGTACCCCGGCTATGGTATTCACCCATATACAGATCTTGTGATTTCCTGTCCTAGCAGTATGAGTTCAGTAAGGCCCATGAGAGGCAAATTGTAATTATATTGTTTTGAGAATCCTGTTGTTCAGTTTTACTTGTACTCAGTGTTTTAAAAGGCATTTTCGGGGCGAGCCCCGGGGCAAGCCCTGGGGCGGGGCGTACCAAAAATGCCCCGGGGCGATGGGTCGGGGCTAAAGTCTCCAAAGGCGTACGCCCAGCAATTCGGGGCGTACGCCCGGGCGTTTGAGGCGAGTTTTTTTTGTTGGGGCGTAAGCCCAGAAAACTTCTTCAAACTAAAACGAAATTTGTTAAATAAGTCCTTAATATAATGCCCAAATTCTCAAAAGTCAACATGTAATTACTCAAATGTTTTAAAAAGGAACTGAAACATTAAATTTAAAAGTCAAGACCTTTTTTTATTGCTAGAATGTCTAATATATATTCTTTTCCAATTATTTATCTTGTCTTCTACTATCTCAAAAAAGTAACGAGCAGTCACTTGTACTTGTAAGTAGCATATAATAGATTGCTCTAATTAGTTTTTTTGTGGGGGTGGAGCATATATATATAACGCCCCGCCTTACGCCCCACTGAGGCAGACGTAAAACGCCCGGCCTTACGCCCTCGCCTTTTACGCATTCACTTCTAGCTCTCAGGGGTATGAGTGGAAGGCACACTTGACAGGGGGTGAAGGTGTGGCCTATGAGTGGTCCATGAGTGGCCTATGATGTTGGGATATATACATGTGAAAGGCACACTTGACAGGGGGTGAAGGTGTGGCCTGTGATGTGACAATGAGGTGTGTACCTACTATATATATATATATATATGCATGTCCATATTTTCTGACATACAGATTTAGTCAGATACAGAGAGATACTAGTTCATACAGATTCATACAGATAGCTATTTCAGCTTATGAGTTCAGATCTTATTCATGATTTCTATATATATATATATATATATACATGTTGCCTTTATGCCTTACATATTCAGTACATTATATGTACTGACTCCCCGTTGCTCGGGGGGGAGGCGGCTGCGTTCATGCCCGCAGGTATAGGGAGACAGACAGGTGGTCCAGCTCAGTAGGACCTCCAGATCTAGCAGTGGTCAGTACGCTCCATTCGATCCGGAGCAACAGTCAGTTTTGGTATGCCCCATTTTGAGATGTGTATGCATATGGGTATGACGGGGCCCTGTCCCGTCCTTTCTACAGCTTTATTCCAGTAGAGGTCTCTAGACAGTTGGATATATTAGTCAGAAGATGTAGCCTTGTCGGCTTCGATTCTTTTGTGTACATCATATGTAGCAGCCTAGTTGACTTGCATTATTCCTTCAGCATATTTATGTATATACAGATTGTTCAGAGTTCATGGTGTCTCCTAATTATGAGATTAGTTTGAGCCATTTTATGGGCCCTTGATGTTCAGAATGATTCAGATATGAGTTTAGGGGTGTTTGGTCGCTAGAGTTCAGACTCCCGTCACGGCTCATCGGGTTCGGTCGTGATAGAAGTGGTATCAGAGCAGTTTCGTCCTAGGGTTGTGTTATGTCCCGTATTTTCATACGTCGGGACGTTTTAAAATAAGCGCGACAAGTTAAAGGCAAGACTATCTTAAGATATGAAGTAGAGATTTTAACTTCCGGTTTCGTGTCGAGTCACAATTTATTCACAATTCACGTGTGGCATTAAACTAGTAATGGAAAATTGGGATTAAACTAACCATAATTGGATTAATAAATGGGATTGGAAAGACAAAAAATCAGTCCATTTAAATGGACATAGCTAGCCGTGCACTATAGTGCCTTGGTCAAAGAATATTGACCCAAGTTAGTGTGATACACATGTCCAAAGCATTGAGGGAGTGTATATACAGAATAATCTGATTCATATCTCACTACATTACACCATTTCAACACTACAAAGTGAGAGAACACTTAGAGAGAGAGAGGGAAACTCTCGGCCAAGAGCTAGCCGAGAGTGAGGTCCAAATATCTGCTCAAAATTCCAGTTTTTCTCCATCAAATTTACCCCTCATCTAGTGTGTAAGAAGGTGTATTAGTTGTTGAAGAGAAACAAGAAAGTGAAGCACTTAATAGAGTTGAAGTTTCGGCCAAGTGAAGCACAAGATTGAAAGGTAAGAATGTTTGTTGTTTCTTGTGTTGCATGATGATTTGAATGTATAGTTCATGCATGTTGTTGTTGGATTGTGGTTGTAGTTGAAGTAGAGAGTGAGCCATGTGTGAGGTGGGTTCATGACTGATTTCATTGTGCATGTATTGTTGGTGAATTGAATATGTATCAACATATGTAAATGAACAAAGATTGTAGGAGTTTGGTTGTGATGTTGCATGTTGGATATTGGACTGTTTTTGCTCGAATTTAAAATGAATCATGTGTTGAAGATTCTAATGAAGTAATGCTTAATCTTGTTGAACATGTATTGGAAATGAATTGAATGCATTGTAGTTGGATAAACGAATGAAAATCATGAAGTTGGAGTAGTTGTGATGAAACCGGGTAGGGGGCTGTTTTGGACGAATTCATGGACTGTTTTGGGCTATAATTTGATTGTTGTTGTTGTGGACATTGTAGTGTATTGTATGCATGTTGAATATGTAAATTAAGGTGTTCAAGAAACGAATTATGTTGAGGGGTAGGGGCAGTCCAAAAACCGTGGACAGTTTTAGGGATTAGAAGTGAAATTGTGTGTGTTGAATGTTGGTTTTTGTTGCAAACGTGTAGTGAATGTAAAATGCCATGATTCAAGTTAAAACTGAACTGATTGTGGGCTGTTGTAAGAGTGAAGATGATGCTAAAACAGTTCCAAGATTTCATGAAAGTAAAGTCATGAAAAGTGTTGTGTTGTTGCAAGTTAAAACTGGAAAATTGCTAAGTAAGAATGGAAATGATGTGTGTGTTGGGTTGCCGTGTGTATGAGACTATTTTGGGTGGTGTAGGGACTGCCCAAGTTCCCTAAGTCATGCTTAAACAAGTTTTGATCAATATATGAAAGAACGACTAGCCATGTTAGCTTGTAACGCTAGTTGGGTTAAATGCGAACGAAACGTCGTTTAATTGTTAGAAAGGAGTTGTGAATGTCACAATACGTGTTGAATGCCCTTGTAGACTAATTGTAGTTCTTCACATCTTGATATAGGATAAGTATTGTTGGGCAGCAAGTACAAGTTAGAATACAACTAAACGCAAAAGGTATGTAAAGCCTATTCCTTCTTTCTTTTGGCATGTCCTAGACATAAGAATGAAACGATATGAATTTTGGGGTAAATTCTATTCTCTAGTTTCATGTATGGCTTATGAATATATATTTCACTAATGTTATTGTCATGTACCTACAGTATGAGTGACTAATGAACGATGGATGAAAGTTCCTATACTTAAAGAATTGCACAACTAAAGACATACTTGACTTCCAAAAGCTATACCATATTAAAGTGACATATGTACATGAAGTCTAAAATGTTTCTTGTAATAGTTTGTTATGAGACTTGAAATGAACTGAAGGTGAACATTATTTTGACACTTAGAGCGGGTTAGTTGCTTATCCCTTGAGTCTAAAAAGATGATTTGCATATATGTGGTTGCTTATTATTCTGCTCGTGCTTACCGCTATATCCTTCACTGAGTCCCGGGCCAGGGTACGTTTTCATGCGCACATTTATTATATTAATCACCGAGCCCCTCACTAGAGGGCCGGGACACGTTATGTATATATATATGATGATGATATGATGATGTGATGATATGATGATATGATGATATGATGATATGGAGATGATGGTGGCCAGGAGGGCATATTCCTTATTACCGAGTCCCTCAGGAAAGGGCCGGGACACGTCTATGTTTATGTTATGATGCTATGATTTTAAATTACCGAGTCCCTCATAAAAAGGGCCGGGACACGTCATGTATGTTTTATACAGAATGATTATGCAGCTTTGACTACAAAACTCTATAATAGCAATGATATGAGAATGATACAGATGAAATATGTTCAAAGGCAAGTTTTATGAAATTCTGTTGTTGCAATGCATCCTATGTACCGTGTCTCAATATAAGTCTATACTATGTTTCAAGCTTTACATATTCAGTACATATTCCGTACTGACCCCCTTCCTTCGGGGGGCTGCGTTCATGCCCGCAGGAACAGACGCTCGCTTTGGAGATCCGCCAGCTTAGATCATCTTTCAGCTATTTTGGACTGCTCCTTTGTTCCGGAGCTAGCTTGTGGTATAACCTCCTTATGTTGTGTCCGTATGTGTTTATTTGGGTACGGCGGGGCCCTGTCCCGCCACATAATACGGTCGTTACTCTTAGAAGTCTGTGGACATCGGTGTGGGTCTGTTTACAGTTGTTGATGCGTTTTATGTTTTGACTTAAGTTTGGGGCGTACCCAGTCGTAGTGGCAGCCTTGTCGGCTTGCATATGTGTGTATGTTTGGTATTTTGTATATCGTGGCAGCCTTTTCGGCTTGCTTAGGAATATATATAAATGTTGTTGTTTGATAAGTGCAACTCCTTGGGAGATGGATGACTAAGGCATACAGAACTTGACAAATCTAAATAACTCACTATCTTCTTACATACAAATGAGATCATGACATGCTAATTATAAATTATTAGAGTTAACAGATAAATATGAGTGTCCAATTCGGGCACAAGTCACGGCCTACGGGGTTGGGTCGTGACAAAAGTGGTATCAAAGCGGTCAAATCCTCGGAGTGTCCACAGACTGTGTCTAGTAGAATCTTGTTTATCGATGTGTTGTGCACCACGTTTATAAACAGGAAGCTACAGGACATTTAGGATGTCATCTTTCCTTCTCATTCTAGATCGTGCGATAGAGCCTGAACCTAGGAAAGATTGTTCTGACCTCTTTTCCTATATATAGGTGCAGAATTGCGAGAGATGAAGAGGCCAGCTGCAGATAGTGGGGGTGCTAAGAAGGCCCCTAGGGTAAATTCGGGACCCCAGCCTTCAGGACCGAGTAGGAGGAGCCTCAGTTATTCTATCGAGACTGACCCCTCGGAGGACCCAGCGACAATTCCTCCAGAGTTTTTGATATCTAGGGAGGCGGTCCCTGAACCCATACTAGTTGTTCCTATGGCAGGGCACCACGTCAGACCGGCTACCCCGGTAAGTGTTACAGATTATTCTAGCCCCCTGTCCTGGTCATCGGTAAACCAAGAGTTGCCCGGTTATCTACATTCGCCGGATTTAGATGAAGAAGATGATGAAGGTCAGACGAGTAAACGACGGGCAGACGATGACGAGGAGCACACTTTACCTTCTAGATCACCGGATCAGACTAGAGACTGATCGACTACAGGTATATGAGACCTTATTGAAATTTCCTATGTATGTGCATTTGTTATAGATTGTTACCTAATCGCGGCAAGCGGAAATCAAAGGAGTCAACAACCAAGTATTTACGATTAACAGTGACCAAGGCGTTCCCACCCGTGGAAATTTTGGAATCTAGAATGGAAAATAGTTGCACGTACAGGTGAAAGTTGGATAGCAAGGGTACGTAATGAGAATTTATATATACGGAATGGCAAATTGGCCATCATTATGGTGAATTATGGTAAGTATAGTAAGGAAACGGGTTGAATGGATACATTGCAGATAAGTCCAGTTAGAAAGTGTGCGCAGAAGAAGCTAAAGGAACCAGTAACTGTAAACATAATATATATTAGACATACTACGAATGCTGCAGGTACGTTTGAAACCTGCAGTTAAGTATGGAAAAGGAAAATAAACAAGAAAGGGTGACAGATACAGTTTGTGTTGGGTATACGAGGCAATTTCGTCATTTTTATCTTGCGATTGATATAGGAAGCCCTGTGCGGCTACGATACGATATATATATGTATGTGTTGGCCCTGTGAGGCATTGTTGGTATTTCTTGTGTGCAGGTTTTGAGGTAGTAAGAAATACAGGGGAAGCCCTGCCAAATGTTTTTTTTTTTAAAAAAAGAGAATGACATATAAGTTCGTAATATTTTTGAAAGGTTGTGCCAACAGTAACGATAAGATTTGGCTACGTCGCAAGTACGTCGGACTTCGAGAAATAAAGTTAATGGTTGAATTGGTAATAATAGTAAATACGAGGTCGACATTGATATGGTAATTTATCATGTTGGAGTAAGGCTTTAAGGGATACCCTCCATGTCAACCGTAAGGGGCATCATTCTTATTTGGGAAATTTGATTTCGAAGGAGCAAATATGAGCAGCAAAGTTTGGAATTCATTTGAACGGACCAGATACTTTTCAGCCGCATTTTACCTCAGGAAAAGCTCGTATTGAAGAACCAAAACGTCTAGCGGTTAAGTTTCACTCTTATCCGAAGAGTATGAGGCATACAGTAAGTAATTTATGGACAAAAAGGTTCGCTCACGACCTAAGTACAAATCAAGAGGCGAATTATGTAAATCAAGCATTAGGAGCCCCGTGATGCTGGTCGGACTCTAGTTCCCCTCCTGATCATTGTTTGGAGGATATTTATAGGAATGAGTAAAGTCCGGCAAGGAAGTGACTAAAAGATAAGACGTGATCTACGCGACTAAGGTATAAACGAAATTATGAAATAGAAAGGTGGGGTACAAAACAAAGAAGAAAGACCTACAAGTCCTACAGGGAATGTTCGGAATAGAGATCAAGTGGTAACGAAACTGAAAGCGAGCACAGGAAGAGAAGGAATTAATAGAAGGAAGAAGGATGGGTCGCTGCGGATGTGTATTGATTATAGGCAGCTGAGCAAGGTAACAATAAGGGACAGATATCCCCTCCCCAGGATTGATGATTTATTTGATCAGTTGCAGGGTGCTAAATGCTTCTCAAAGATAGACCTGCGGTCAGGTTATCACCCGGTGCGGGTAAGGGAGACAGATATTACGAAGACTGCATTCAGGACCCGATATGGACATTACGAGTTTAGAGTGATGTCTTTTGGGCTGACCAATGCTCCAGCAGTGTTCATGGACTTGATGAACAGGGTGTTTAAGCCATTCCTTGACTTGTTCGTGATTGTATTCATTGATGATATTCTGGTCTATTCACGATCGGAAGAAGAGCATGCAGAGCACTTGAGGACAGTACTCAGGGTACTCCAGCTCCAGAAGTTATATGCTAAGTTCTCTAAATGTGAATTCTGGTTGACTTCTGTAGCATTTCTGGGGCATATTGTTGGAGCAGATGGTATTCGGGTAGATTCGCAGAAAATTGAGGCCGTCAAAACTTGGCCTAGACCTACGACGCCTACTGAGGTACGTAGTTTTCTGGGGCTGGCAGGGTATTACAGGAGATTTGTAGAAAAGTTTGCCTCTATTTCAGCGCCTTTAACAAGGCTAACACAGAAGGCAGCCAAATTCCAGTGGACCGATGTTTGTGAACGGAGTTTTCAATTGTTGAAAGATAAGTTGACTACAGCTCCTGTTCTAACTCTTCCTGAGGGGCCAGATGGCTATGTTGTTTATTGTGATGCTTCCGGTGTTGGGTTGGGTTGCGTGTTGATGCAGCACGGCAGAGTTATAGCCTATGCCTCCCGACAACTCAGGAAACATGAGAGAAATTATCCTACACATGACCTGGAGTTGGCAGCAGTGATACATGCTTTGAAGATATGGAGACATTATCTGTATGGCGTGCATGTTGATATTTATACAGATCATAAGAGTCTCCAGTATATTTTTAAGTAGAAGGAACTGAATTTGCGACAGAGGAGATGGTTAGAGTTGCTGAAGGATTATGATGTTGATATTCTATATCACCCAGGAAAGGCTAATGTGGTAGCAGATGCACTCAGCCGTAAATCTATGGCTTGTTTGGCCGGCGTACAACCAGAAAAGAAGGAGATAGTTCGTGAGATCCATCAGCTAGCTAGTCTTGGAGTTCGTTTGGCTGATGCTGATAATGGTAGCATTATTGTACGAGGTGTTGCTGAGTCCTCTATTGTAGAAGAGGTAAAGAGACGGCAATATGAGGATCCTGTTCTGGTACATTATAGAGATACAGCACTTCAGAAGGATGATACCCCATTTAAGATGTCAGCCGATGGAGTACTACGATACAGAGACAGATTATGTGTACCTGAGGTTGCAGGGTTGCGGCAGCAGGTAATGGGGGAAGCACACTATGCTCGTTATTCTATTCACCCGGGATCGACAAAAAAGTATCATGATCTTAGGTGTTTGTACTGGTGGAACGGCATGAAAAAGGACATAGCAGAATTTGTGGCCTAGTGTCCAAATTGTCAGCAGGTCAAGATAGAGCACCAGAAGCCCGGAGGGCTATTGCAGGAGATGGAAATTCCAACCTGGAAATGGGAAGTAATTAATATGGACTTCGTCACAGGTTTCCCTCGCACTCCACGGAAGAATGACTCTGTCTGGGTTATTGTTGATAGACTGACAAAATCAGCCCACTTCCTTCCAGTCAGGACTACGTACTCAGCTGAGGATTATGCTCGATTGTATCTTAAGGAGATAGTGAGACTTCATGGAGTTCCCACAACTATTATCTCAGATAGAGGGGCCCAGTTTACAACTAACTTCTGGAGATCCTTCCAGGAGGGATTGGGGACACAGGTGAGTCTCAGCACCGCATTTCATCCTCAGACTGACGGGCAGGCTGAGCGTACCATCCAGACGCTACAAGATATGTTGAGAGCTTGTGTTATTGATTTCAAAGGCAGCTGGGAGGATCACTTGCCGCTTATCGAGTTTGCTTACAATAACAGTTATCACTCTAGCATTCAGATGGCGCCGTACGAAGCCCTGTATGGCAGGAAATGCAGATCCCCTATAGGCTGGTTTGATGTTGGCGAGGCTAAGCTGATAGGCCCAGATATGGTTCAGCAGGCTGTCGATAAGGTGAAACTTATTCAGGAAAGATTACTGGCAGCTCAGAGTCGGCAGAAGGCGTATGCGGATAATCGACGTCGACACTTGGAATTTCAGGTTGGAGATTGGGTGTTCTTGAAAGTGTCACCCATGAAGGGTGTTATGAGGTTCGGCAAGAAAGGGAAGTTGAGCCCAAGGTACATTGGACCTTATCAGGTCATTCGTAAGGTAGGCCAAGTTGCTTACGAGTTAGACCTGCCAGCGGATTTGGCAGCAGTACATCCGGTCTTCCATGTGTCCATGCTTCGGAAGTATATAGGCGATCCTTCCAGGGTGTTCCCTACAGAAGATATTCAGGTAACAGAGGAGCTATCATACGAAGAGCAACCTATTTCCATACTTGATCGACAAATCAGGAGGTTACGAACAAAAGATGTGGCGTCGGTTAAAGTGTTGTGGCGGAACAATAATAGGGAGGAGGTGACTTGGGAGGCTGAAGAGGAGATGAAAAAGAAATATCCTCACTTGTTTTCCACATCTACAGGTAATTTAAACTCCCTTACTTGATTGTGTTAAATTGTCTGCTCAATTTATATGTTAGCAATAAGGAAACCCTTCCCAAAACCCTTATAGAACCTAACGGGATAAAATTGACATTCGAGGACGAATGTTCTAAAGGGGGGGAGGATGTTATGTCCCGTATTTTCATACGTCGGGACGTTTTAAAATAAGCGCGACAAGTTAAAGGCAAGACTATCTTAAGATATGAAGTAGAGATTTTAACTTCCGGTTTCGTGTCGAGTCACAATTTATTCACAATTCACGTGTGGCATTAAACTAGTAATGGAAAATTGGGATTAAACTAACCATAATTGGATTAATAAATGGGATTGGAAAGACAAAAAATCAGTCCATTTAAATGGACATAGCTAGCCGTGCACTATAGTGCCTTGGTCAAAGAATATTGACCCAAGTTAGTGTGATACACATGTCCAAAGCATTGAGGGAGTGTATATACAGAATAATCTGATTCATATCTCACTACATTACACCATTTCAACACTACAAAGTGAGAGAACACTTAGAGAGAGAGAGGGAAACTCTCGGCCAAGAGCTAGCCGAGAGTGAGGTCCAAATATCTGCTCAAAATTCCAGTTTTTCTCCATCAAATTTACCCCTCATCTAGTGTGTAAGAAGGTGTATTAGTTGTTGAAGAGAAACAAGAAAGTGAAGCACTTAATAGAGTTGAAGTTTCGGCCAAGTGAAGCACAAGATTGAAAGGTAAGAATGTTTGTTGTTTCTTGTGTTGCATGATGATTTGAATGTATAGTTCATGCATGTTGTTGTTGGATTGTGGTTGTAGTTGAAGTAGAGAGTGAGCCATGTGTGAGGTGGGTTCATGACTGATTTCATTGTGCATGTATTGTTGGTGAATTGAATATGTATCAACATATGTAAATGAACAAAGATTGTAGGAGTTTGGTTGTGATGTTGCATGTTGGATATTGGACTGTTTTTGCTCGAATTTAAAATGAATCATGTGTTGAAGATTCTAATGAAGTAATGCTTAATCTTGTTGAACATGTATTGGAAATGAATTGAATGCATTGTAGTTGGATAAACGAATGAAAATCATGAAGTTGGAGTAGTTGTGATGAAACCGGGTAGGGGGCTGTTTTGGACGAATTCATGGACTGTTTTGGGCTATAATTTGATTGTTGTTGTTGTGGACATTGTAGTGTATTGTATGCATGTTGAATATGTAAATTAAGGTGTTCAAGAAACGAATTATGTTGAGGGGTAGGGGCAGTCCAAAAACCGTGGACAGTTTTAGGGATTAGAAGTGAAATTGTGTGTGTTGAATGTTGGTTTTTGTTGCAAACGTGTAGTGAATGTAAAATGCCATGATTCAAGTTAAAACTGAACTGATTGTCGGCTGTTGTAAGAGTGAAGATGATGCTAAAAAAGTTCCAAGATTTCATGAAAGTAAAGTCATGAAAAGTGTTGTGTTGTTGCAAGTTAAAACTGGAAAATTGCTAAGTAAGAATGGAAATGATGTGTGTGTTGGGTTGCCGTGTGTATGAGACTATTTTGGGTGGTGTAGGGACTGCCCAAGTTCCCTAAGTCATGCTTAAACAAGTTTTGATCAATATATGAAAGAACGACTAGCCATGTTAGCTTGTAACGCTAGTTGGGTTAAATGCGAACGAAACGTCGTTTAATTGTTAGAAAGGAGTTGTGAATGTCACAATACGTGTTGAATGCCCTTGTAGACTAATTGTAGTTCTTCACATCTTGATATAGGATAAGTATTGTTGGGCAGCAAGTACAAGTTAGAATACAACTAAACGCAAAAGGTATGTAAAGCCTATTCCTTCTTTCTTTTGGCATGTCCTAGACATAAGAATGAAACGATATGAATTTTGGGGTAAATTCTATTCTCTAGTTTCATGTATGGCTTATGAATCTATATTTCACTAATGTTATTGTCATGTACCTACAGTATGAGTGACTAATGAACGATGGATGAAAGTTCCTATACTTAAAGAATTGCACAACTAAAGACATACTTGACTTCCAAAAGCTATACCATATTAAAGTGACATATGTACATGAAGTCTAAAACGTTTCTTGTAATAGTTTGTTATGAGACTTGAAATGAACTGAAGGTGAACATTATTTTGACACTTAGAGCGGGTTAGTTGCTTATCCCTTGAGTCTAAAAAGATGATTTGCATATATGTGGTTGCTTATTATTCTGCTCGTGCTTACCGCTATATCCTTCACTGAGTCCCGGGCCAGGGTACGTTTTCGTGCGCACATTTATTATATTAATCACCGAGCCCCTCACTAGAGGGCCGGGACCCGTTATGTATATATATATGATGATGATATGATGATGTGATGATATGATGATATGATGATATGATGATATGGAGATGATGGTGGCCAGGAGGGCATATTCCTTATTACCGAGTCCCTCAGGAAAGGGCCGGGACACGTCTATGTTTATGTTATGATGCTATGATTTTAAATTACCGAGTCCCTCATAAAAAGGGTCGGGACACGTCATGTATGTTTTATACAGAATGATTATGCAGCTTTGACTACAAAACTCTATAATAGCAATGATATGAGAATGATACAGATGAAATATGTTCAAAGGCAAGTTTTATGAAATTCTGTTGTTGCAATGCATCCTATGTACCGTGTCTCAATATACGTATATACTATGTTTCAAGCTTTACATATTCAGTACATATTCCGTACTGACCCCCTTCCTTCGGGGGGCTGCGTTCATGCCCGCAGGAACAGACGCTCGCTTTGGAGATCCCGCCAGCTTAGATCATCTTTCAGCTATTTTGGACTGCTCCTTTGTTCCGGAGCTAGCTTGTGGTATAACCTCCTTATGTTGTGTCCGTATGTGTTTATTTGGGTACGCCGGGGCCCTGTCCCGCCACATAATACGGTCGTTACTCTTAGAAGTCTGTGGACATCGGTGTGGGTCTGTTTACAGTTGTTGATGCGTTTTATGTTTTGACTTAAGTTTGGGGCGTACCCAGTCGTAATGGCAGCCTTGTCGGCTTGCATATGTGTGTATGTTTGGTATTTTGTATATCGTGGCAGCTTTGTCGGCTTGCTTAGGAATATATATATAAATGTTGTTGTTTGATAAGTGCAACTCCTTGGGAGATGGATGACTAAGGCATACAGAACTTGACAAATCTAAATAACTCACTATCTTCTTACATACAAATGAGATCATGACATGCTAATTATAAATTATTAGAGTTAACAGATAAATATGAGTGTCCAATTCGGGCACAAGTCACGGCCTACGGGGTTGGGTCGTGACAGGTTGTCTACAGACCGTGTCTAGTAGAGTCTTGGTTATGGGCGTGTTGTGCACCACACTCATATACAGGAGGCTACATAACATTTAGGATGATGTCATTCTTTCTCTCTTAGATTGTGCGATAGATCCCTGTGTTAAGCGTTCGCTTCTGATGAATTGTTGTGATTTCAGCGATGCCCCGCAAGAATGCTACAGTTGCCCAGAAGGGCAAGAGAGTGTCAGGTGAGGCCACTAGCCGTACTCGGCGGGCCACGAGGGATAGGGATGAGATTCAGAGTGAGAGCCCGTCCAGACTTCGCATACCTCACCTCCAACACCGGCCCTAGTTCCTCACCCAGATGCACCAGGCCAAGATGTGCGGGATGCTGTACGGTTATTGGCCAGATTAGTAGCCGCTCAGGCTCAGCGGCAGGGAGCTGTTAGTTCGAGGGTAAAGACTTTCCTTGAGTTAGATCGTCCAAAATTTTAGTGATAAAGCAAAATATGGACACCCAGGATTTCATTGATGGTATGCAGAGGACTTTGAGGGTTATGCATGCAAGTGAGGTTGAGTCGGTGGAGTTAGCTTCGTATAGACTTTGTGATATTGCAGTGCAGTGGTATTAGACTTGGGAATTATCTAGGGGAGAGAATGCTCCTCCAGCTGTTTGGCAATAGTTCTCAGATGCTTTTATTAGCCATTATCTAGCTCCTGAGGTCAGGCGAGCCCGAGCAAATAGATTTTTACTTATTGAGCAGGGCAGCATGAGTGTCCAAGAGTACTGTGTGTATTTCGATTCTATGGCTAGATATGCCCCAACCATGGTGGCTGAGATGGAGGACATATTTCACCACTTTGTGGCTGGTCTAGGGCCACATTTGATAGATGCTTGTACGACTGCTGCATTATAGCCAGGCATAGATATCTCCCGTATACAGGCATATGCACAGAATCTGGAAGATTGCAAGCATCAGAGGGGGGACGAGCGTGACCGTGACCGAGGCCATGGTAAGAGGGCGAGGTCCTTCAACATAGGGAGTGAGTCCAAGGGAGGACAGAGGCGGCAGCATTCCCAGTATTCATATCATTCGGTAGGGAGTGCACCTCCACGGTTTATAGGTCCGAGGTTTGATCGGCCTTCTTATTCCGGAGCAAGCTAGAGTTCCAGAGCATCAGGCTCCCAGTACAGACCAGAGTTAGGACAGATGATGTTATATCCCGCATTTTGTACATTCGGATAATTCAAGATAATCGCTGGAAATTAAGAGAAAGGCTACGTTCTTGATCTTGTTTAGCACACAAGTTGTCTGTGAAAATATTGATGCGGAAATATTGAGAAAGGCTAAGGGCAAATTTGGAAATTTGAAAAATAAGTTCGACGAAAATTTGAGAAAATGCTGGACAGATTTTTAGTCAACTTTGGAGGGGCATATCTCCTAGTATATGAGGATTTTTAAGGTATTTGAAAAGCCTAAAATGAAGTTCGTCGAGTCTAGTTTGTAATGCAACAAACCGCTCATCGATAGGGCGTCGGAGTAGAGAATTATAGACGTTACAAACTGAACTGTCGCGCAGAAACAGTACCGCTACAGCACTGCTACAGTACCCCAACAGTACGGCTACAGTACTGTAGCTACAGGAACCGAACCAAAATTATTATAGAAAGGGTCAAAACCCCCATTTTTCATCATAGAATGGTCCAAAATTTCCAGAAAATTCTGCACTCAAAAGGGAGCTTAAATCTCACATAAAAGTGCAGATCTTGAGCGAAATTTCAAGCTACGAAATATGGATCGCGGTCCGGGCAACGCGTAGTCGCGGATATAATTTCGTTTGGTGTTGGAGTGGCTTGGGAACAAGAAAATGGTGAAGAGTTTGCTACCTTCATAAAAATAAGGTATAAATTATTGAATCTCTTTCTTTATCAAGTTTGGTTAAGGAATAATTGCAAGAATAGAGTTATAGTTTGTTGTG
Organism: Lycium barbarum; assembly: GCF_019175385.1. NCBI lineage: Eukaryota > Viridiplantae > Streptophyta > Magnoliopsida > Solanales > Solanaceae > Lycium > Lycium barbarum. Next base: position 44,767,532 of record NC_083346.1, on the reverse strand, counting down.
TTGATGTGGTTGAATTATGGAATGAGCCCGTGTAGTGTATTGTGTAGAAGTGATGAACTAATTTCACTTAGTATTTTAATTATTGTTATAGTAGATTCTATGATGTAAAATGAGGATTTAGTGGCCTGAAACGGAGTGAAAATCGTTTGTGGATTATTGAATAAGTTAATGGATATTAGTATGATTCCTTATAATTGTATGAGTGAATTTGTAATGTGTGGATTGTGGATATAACTCATGAATTTGGAAGCAAGAAATATGTTTGGAAGATTGTAAGTTGGGTTGTCAGAATTGAATTGAATATGTTATGAATAGTTAGAAAAGGTGCCTAAATGTCTAGAACTTTCACAAATAGGACCCGACTACCTTAGAACTCTCACGGGTAACGTTATGAAGTGTAACATACGTAAATTATGTGCGCCACCTCATTTGACCCGAGGTGGGCCCACTTTCCCGGATTTTTTTGATTTGTTCCGTTTGACTTATTTTGGAATAAAATTCAAAAGAAAACTCTTGGTTACTCTTCTAACTACTATATGACATTCGTTTGACTCATTTTGTTAAGTCCCATAATATATTTTGAAACATGAAAATGATTTCAGAAAGCTTTTTTTGACATATGCTATTGTGATATCCGAAAGGCATACGCTATGACTACCGTTCAATCTCTTTTATATGATTTGTCGTCTGAGTTATGCTATCGAGATTCTGTAAATGTTTATATTTTGATATGTTCAAACAATCCCAAAATCTTTAATTTGATATAATCCCCCGCGACATCCGAAAGGTACGTGCTATGACTATCGTCTGATTTCTTTCTTAAATGACCTGTCATTCGGATTATTCTGTCGAGTCTTTGTAAATATTTTATGATGCATAAGTTTCTCACTACTCCACTCGTGGATGCCTCAATTCTTCCTGCACTGAGCCCGGACCAGGATATGTTATCACGCGTATTCCACTGCATTGTTCGCCGTGCCTGGATGTGAGGGGGCAGGTATACGTGTACATGGGTTGTGGAGTATGCTGTGCCATGTACACACATTCTGATATATGATGATATGATATGGCCATCTGATATGTTTGATATGTGCACATTATGATACGATATGATATGTTACGGAGCTATTCCTTACTCTGGAGTATGCTGTGTTGTGGCGCCAGTGACGGGGTGGCGACCATGTTCTGTTCACCGTGTCCCATAATGGGGCCGGATATGGCATATGTTCTGACATGCATTGATATTTCTGTCCACCGCGTCCCTCACGGAAGGGCCAGGATCTGTTATACACACACATACGATATACGATTTGTGTCTGGAAAGTAAGTTCTCTGGAATTCTGTACCCTCTGTACTTTTTCTGACCTATGATATTGATATACATGATCTGTGTCTGGAAAATAAACATTCTGACATTCTGGATCCGTACTTCTTCTGACATATGACTTCGGCATATATGCTCTGTGTGTGGAAAAAAAACCTTCTAGTACTCTCGATCGGTACCCCTTTTTTTTCTGACATATGATCTGCGTTCGAAAAATAAATGTTGGTACTTTGGATAGTGTACTTACTGTTTGTACTGTCTGTTTCGATTATGGTTTAGTTTTCTGTATTCCATGCTTTACATACTCAGTACATTTTTCGTACTGACCCCTCTTCTTCGGGGGCTGCGTTTCATGCCGCGCAGGTACACCCAGATTAGTTGAAGTTATTACAGAAGATGTTCTGGCGGAGTTGGCAGGCTCCATTTGCTCCCGGAGTGTTGCCGAGTCAGAGTTTGTATATGTATGTTATGAATTCTGGATTTATGCTAGAGACTTTGCAGACAGAGTCGTGGGTATTGGTTATCAGTCTGTAAGCGGCTCCATCAGCCGATATGTCATTCTGTGTTATGTAGTAAATTTTATATAATTACGGACTTTGCCTAAAATTGAGAACGATAAAAGATGGATTTCGAAAGCTTAATATGTATTATACTTTTATCTGATTTTCAGCGTCTGAAGAAATTATGTGTGTAATAAGAATCTGTGGGTTCGCTCGGCTCCGGATATGGGGTCGGGTGCCCATCACACCCTAGTGGAATTGGGGTGTGACAAAGTGGTATCAGAGCAGGTCTGTCCTAAGGGTTGTCTGCAAAGTCGTGTCCGGTAGAGTCCTGTTTATGGTGTGAAGAGCACCACATTTATAAACAGGAGGCTACGGGGCATCTAGGGATTGTTGACCTTCTTTCTGTCTTAGATCGTGCGATAGAGCCAAGTCACAGGAAATAAGATTTCTTGCGTAAGCCTTACATACGGCGAGAAATGGCAAGTGGTGACATGGGAGGTCATAAAGGTAAGTCTGGATATATTTGTTCTGCTACCTGAAACAGAAAGTTCTGGATGGCTAGAATGTGATATATAGTCGTATGCTCTGTAAGGCATTGGTTGATACTTGCTGTATACAGGTTCTGAATAGAAAGAATAGTATAAGAGGAGCAAGGTCTGTTGAAAGATTCAGAGAAAGTTGACAAGCAGGTTGCTGTAAATTATTATGTACGAATGGTGAGTGGAAATCCAAACAGGCTGGTAACCGTGTATGTATAACTAATGGCGGCGAAGGTATGTTTATTACCATTGGGACTCTGGGAACCCAGGACGGAAGGTAGTTATACATAAAAATGAAAGGTGAACATCGGGATGGAGAAGGGTAAAATAGTAATTGTACAAAGAGGGACGTGTTACGGACATGCCCCGGAATCTGTAAGACTTTGACATGCCCCAGATTATGTAATAAAGACCATACGAGGAAGTGGACGCGATTATATCAGCATTAAGGCACCGAATCCCACCAAAATTTTGAGGTTAAGCGTGCTAAGGTGGGAGGATGGGTGACCCCCCTGGGAAGTATGAAAAAATTTCATAGATTTAAGAATAAGAGACAAACTAGAGGCTAGAATGGCCTAAGGGAAACCAAATGTCACGACCCAGCCCCGTGGGCCGCGACTGGCACCCTACTTGGGCACCTAGACCGAATCGCATATTCATTTATCAAATCCAAACTTATTACAAAATTTCATAAAAGCCATTTCAAACATAATTTATATCAAAATCCGTCTTAAGCGGTCGCGTGTATCAAAATATCATATCAAATCAGGAAAGAGCGGCGGAATATCCATCGCCGGTCATAAGTACAAACATAAGCATAAGGCCGTTTGGGGCCACCATAGCAACGGACCGCATTAAGACCAAATATCAAAATCAAACGAACACACATAGGACCCTCGCCCCACATATATGACTACAGGCCTCTACGAATCCAAAACAAAGACATATGGCGAGACAGGGCCCCACCGTACCCAAATAGTCAAATGGACAGAAATATACACATGGCAAAAGATGTATGTACCAAAAGTGGACTCCGGATCAAAGAGGAGTACTCCGAAATAGCAGAAAGTAAGGCCTACAGCGGTGGATCACCGGCGTCTGTACCTGCGGGCATGAAACGCAACCCCCGAAGAAAGGGGGTCAGTACGAAATATGTACTGAGTATGTAAAGCACGGAGTACAGAAATATAGGCCACAACTGAAAGCAAACAAGATAACAAAGAGGAGTTCTGAACGGAGTATCAAAATTTTGTATCAAAATCATATAAATATATAATGCAAACAAAATCATGCAACGCTCAAGAACGTGGTCACCACTCTGACGCTGGTGCCACACACAGCATAACACCAGAAGGTTCAAATCTTCGTACATCCCCGAACACACACATATGAGCGTATCGCATCACAGCCATATCACAGCATAACTCCAAACGGAACCGGGCCCTATGGCGAGGCCTCGGGGAATCGTAACACAGCATACGGCCGAATCATCATAGAGCGCACGAATCATAACCGGCCCGGGAACCGGTGAACGAAGTCATAATAAGGCACGAACGGAGTCGTGAGCAAACAATGCAATTGTATATCAAAATAGCCTTTCAAAACTTGAGTACTTCATAAGTCATTTCATTAACCAAGGTAGTCGGATAATTAGTTAGTACGGAAGTTTATTTCACAAAAATGTTTCCAAAGTGGTACGTATGGCTCACAACATAGCTTAGTATATCATAGTAATCAAAACATTATTTCATAGAGGACAATTTCAAAATCAAAGATTCTTTATCGAAACTTATCCAAAAAGAGAGCCTAATAGAATGAATAAGGCATCTCGGGGTTAGCGGGCCCACCTCGGGTCAAGTCGAGGTGGCGTACATAAATTACGAACATTTAGTGTCTATGGGATCATGCATAAAGATTTCGAATTAATCCGATTGCATTTGCATAAGTTTCGGACGCTTACTTGTTTTCTAGCCAAAATAGGGTCATTAGGCTTCAGTTGAATTGAATGAATAGTAGCCATTTTATAGATCGGATTTCGAGGAGCAGAATTGCTCCCGGGGTTCCGATATCAACCTAACATACTAAGACATGCCAAAAGAAGAAGTGGGGAGCTTTACATACCTTATAAACGTCTTATGCTCACCCCAAACTCAAATCCCGTTTCGTCCAGAATCTGCAAATGGTCAAAGTTACCAATTAGAGATTCTAAGGCTTAAGAATTTCCTTAACTTCATTTTTGTCTACCGAAATTTCGGCAGCATTTCCCCTATATATCTAACACCCCCGAGACTTAGCTCGACTCAATAAACATCAACACAACAACCCAAACATCACAAACATCATAAGCCACAACTAAATCATTCTAACTTCAATATTCTTTCTTTCTACATAAATCAACAGCTTTCATTCAAACTTCGAAATACCAAACTAACATCCACATTATTGTATTCATTTACTCATTCAAGATTATTCAAACACGTCCCAATAATATTCCAAGCAATATACATAAGTTCAAACAATTCGCTGCTTTCCATATTGCATCCCAAACGTCAACAACTACGACGAACTTACTAACTCGCATTGTTTTATTCCAAATTCATTAACAACAACCATAAGTCACATTTGAAGTCTTAATATCATAATTATACAAGGATATACGCGAATATACCAAAATCATATACTTTCCCATAATAATCCGCAACCATTTCCAATGCCAATTCAATTCGTTAAACATTCATTTACGTCATAAATGTCACAACGACGCAACTAACCAACTAAACAAATCAAAGTCACGTTGCCTTACACACCACACAAGTCACGACCACTACACCTCACACACACACACACCCACGGTTTCATACACACACCAAACTACGAAATTCTCGTCTATTCTCAATCCTTATCATATTCATACCAATTCCATAACATTAAAAGGGCAAAATTCTTACCTTTTCTTGAAAATCCGACTCGTCGCAAACGTGCTCCTTTCGCCAAACTAATTGTATCCCGTCGAAGAGCGTCTTGCACTTGCTATAACTACAAAAGGGACACGATTTTTAGGATTAAAACAAAGGCTAGAAATTTTTTTCTTTCTCCCCCTAAAGGGTTCGGCCGAGAGCCTCAAATGGGGTGTTCTTCAATTATTATTTTTTTGTTTGATTTGGCTTCTTGAAAATTCTAAAGGGATAGTGATATATATCCTAACTAAGGGTCATGTGAAAGTCACATAACCACTTAATAAGGGGCTTGGGCCAAGCCTTTGGCCGGCCACCTTTGGTTCTTGGGCCTCAATTTGTCTTCCAATTTTCTTGGCCCAATTCGCTAAAATCCCGTTTTGTAATTCCCGAAACTAATTTCCGAAATTCCAAATTTACCCTCGGCCTTCCCCAATGTCTTAGCACCAATAGTTTCATAACCAACATAGTCATATTAACTAGAATCAAAATATTTCCTTATAAGTACCCTTGTGTCGAGGAGTATGAGAGCAACGAACAACCTATGGCCATATTGAATCGTAAAGCGAAGGCTGCGTACTAAAGACCTGGCTTCTGTTAAGGTGTGATGACGAAACCATAACAATGAAGAGGTGAGCTGGGAAGGACCCTCCCGAAGTATTACATCACCCCATGAGGTCAGTTGAACATTCGAGGACGAATGTTCTAAAGGGGGGGAGGATGTTATATCCCGCATTTTGTACATTCGGATAATTCAAGATAATTGCGGGAAATTAAGAGAAAGGCTACGGGCAAATTTGGTAATTTGAAAAATAAGTTCGACGAAAATTTGAGAAAATGCTGGACAGATTTTTAGTCAACTTTGGAGGGGCATATCTCCTAGTATATGAGGATTTTTAAGGTATTTGAAAAGCCTAAAATGAAGTTCGTCGAGTCTAGTTTGTAATGCAACAAACCGCTCATCGATAGGGCTTCGGAGTAGAGAATTATAGACGTTACAAACTGAACTGTCGCGCAGAAACAGTACCGCTACAGCACTGCTACAGTACCGACCCAAACTTATTATAAAAAGAGTCAAAACCCCCATTTTTCATCATAGAATGGTCCAAAATTTCCAGAAAATTCTGCACTCAAAAGGGAGCTTAAATCTCACATAAAAGTGAAGATCTTGAGCAAAATTTCAAGCTACAAAATATGGATCGAGGTCCGGGCAACACATAGTCGCGGATATAATTTCGTTTGGTGTTGGAGTGGCTTAGGAACAAGAAAATGGTGAAGAGTTTGCTACCTTCATTAAAATAAGGTATAAATTATTGAATCTCTTTCTTTATCAAGTTTGGTTAAGGAATAATTGCAAGAATAGAGTTATAGTTTGTTGTGTTGATGTTGTTGAATTATGGAATGAGCCCGTGTAGTGTATTGTGTAGAAGTGATGAACTAATTTCACTTAGTATTTTAATTATTGTTATAGTAGATTCTATGATGTAAAATGAGGATTTAGTGGCCTGAAACGGAGTGAAAATCGTTTGTGGATTATTGAATAAGTTAATGGATATTAGTATGATTCCTTATAATTGTATGAGTGAATTTGTAATGTGTGGATTGTGGATATAACTCATGAATTTGGAAGCAAGAAATATGTTTGGAAGATTGTAAGTTGGGTTGTCAGAATTGAATTGAATATGTTATGAATAGTTAGAAAAGGTGCCTAAATGTCTAGAACTTTCACAAATAGGACCCGACTACCTTAGAACTCTCACGGGTAACGTTATGAAGTGTAACATACGTAAATTATGTGCGCCACCTCATTTGACCCGAGGTGGGCCCACTTTCCCAGATTTTTTTGATTTGTTCCGTTTGACTTATTTTGGAATAAAATTCAAAGGAAAACTCTTGGTTACTCTTCTAACTACTATATGACATTCGTTTGACTCATTTTGTTAAGTCCCATAATATATTTTGAAACATGAAAATGATTTCAGAAAGCTTATTTTGACATATGCTATTGTGATATCCGAAAGGCATACGCTATGACTACCGTTCAATCTCTTTTATATGATTTGTCGTCTGAGTAATGCTATCGACATTCTGTAAATTTTTATATTTTGATATGTTCAAACAATCCCAAAATCTTTAATTTGATATAATCCCCCGCGACATCCGAAAGGTACGTGCTATGACTATCGTCTGATTTCTTTCTTAAATGACCTGTCATTCGGATTATTCTGTCGAGTCTTTGTAAATATTTTATGATGCATAAGTTTCTCACTACTCCACTCGTGGATGCCTCAATGCTTCCTTCACTGAGCCCGGGCCAGGATATGTTATCACGCGTATTCCACTGCATTGTTCGTCGTGCCTCGATGTGAGGGGGCAGGTATACGTGTACATGGGTTGTGGAGTATGCTGTGCCATGTACACACATTCTGATATATGATGATATGATATGGCCATCTGATATGTTTGATATGTGCACATTATGATACGATATGATATGTTACGGAGCTATTCCCTACTCTGGAGTATGCTGTGTTGTGGCGCCAGTGACGGGGTGGCGACCACGTTCTGTTCACCGTGTCCCATAATGGGGCCGGATATGGCATATGTTCTGACATGCATTGATATTTCTGTCCACCGCGTCCCTCACGGAAGGGCCCGGATCTGTTATACACACACATACGATATACGATTTGTGTCTGGAAAGTAAGTTCTCTGGAATTCTGTACCCTCTGTACTTTTTCTGACCTATGATATTGATATACATGATCTGTGTCTGGAAAATCAACATTCTGAAATTCTGGATCCGTACTTCTTCTGACATATGACTTCGGCGTATATGCTCTACGTGTGGAAAACAAACCTTCTAGTACTCTCGATCGGTACCCCTTTTTTTTCTGACATATGATCTGCGTTCGAAAAATAAATGTTGGTACTTTGGATAGTGTACTTACTGTTTGTACTGTCTGTTTTGATTATGGTTTAGTTTTCTGTATTCCATGCTTTACATACTCAGTACATTTTTCGCACTGACCCCTCTTCTTCGGGGGCTGAGTTTCATGCCGCGCAGGTACACCCAGATGAGTTGAAGTTATTACAGAAGATGTTCCAGCGGAGTTGGCAGGCTCCATTTGCTCCCGGAGTGTTGCCAAATCAGAGTTTGTATATGTATGTTATGAATTCTGGATTTATGCTAGAGACTTTGCAGACAGAGTCGTGGGTATTGGTTATCAGTCTGTAAGCGGCTCCATCAGCCGATATGTCATTCTGTGTTATGTAGTAAATTTTATATAATTACGGACTTTGCCTAAAATTGAGAACGATAAAAGATGGATTTCGAAAGCTTAATATATATTATACTTTTATCTGATTTTCAGCGTCTGAAGAAATTATGTGTGTAATAAGGATCTGTGGGTTCGCTCGGCTCCGGATATGGGGTCGGGTGCCCATCACACCCTAGTGGAAATGGGGTGTGACAGATGAGGCCACCCTTGCCACGGTGTGCCCAGTGTGGTAGGTTACATATCGGGCAGTGCCGATTGGGATTGAATGCCTGTTATTCTTGTGGCCGACTAGTTCATATGATGAGGAATTTTCCATTAGGAGGTGGCATGGGCACTGTTCAGCCTACAAGATCTATAGTTGGTTCTTCTTCTGTAGTGCGCCCTTCAGGGCAAGTTTTTCAGATGCCAGTAGGGCGAGGTAGAGGGAGGAGTGGAGCATCCAGCTCGATCAGTCCTCAACACCGCGTGTATGCATTGGCTGGTAGACAGAACCGCGAGATGTCTCCTGATGTTGTTACAGGCATATTATCAGTTTCCTCCCATGATGTTTATGCACTGATTGATCCATGTTCCACTTTATCATACTTTACACCATTTGTTGCTGGCAAGTTTGGGATAGAGCCCGAGTTGATCAAACCTTTCGAGGTGTCTACGCCAATCGGTGATCCGGTTATAGCTAAGTGAGTATACCGGGATTGTGTTTTTATAGTTTGTGACCGCCACACCATAGCAGATTTGATTGAGTTAGATATGATTGATTTTGATATTATTATGGGCATGGACTGGCTAGCTTCTTGTTATGCTAATGTTGATTGTGGAGCAAAGATGGTTCGATTTCAGTTCCTAGGCGAACCCATCTTAGAGTGGAAGGGCAATGCTGCTTCGCCTAGAGGTCAGTTTATTTCCTACCTTAAGGTAAAGAAGATGATTAGAAAAGGGTATATTTTTCATCTAGTTTGAGTTCAAGATATGCAGGCAGAGTTGCCGACTCATCAGTCAGTTCCTGTGGTTAATGAGTTTCCAGAAGTGTTTCCAAATGAGCTTCCAGGCATTCCCCCAAAGAGAGATATTAATTTTACTATTGATCTATTGCCAGACACTCAGCCAATATCTATTCCTCCTTATAGGATGGCACCAGCGGAGTTGAAGGAGTTGAAGGAACAGTTGAAAGATTTGCTCGAGAAGGGCTTTAGCAGGCCTAGTACGTCACCATGGGGAGCACCGGTGCTATTTGTGAGAAAGAAGGATGGCTCTTTGCGAATGTGTATTGATTATAGGCAATTGAATAAAGTGACTGTAAAGAATAAGTATCCTCTCCTGAGGATTGATGATTTATTTGATCAGTTGCAAGGCACCAAATATTTCTCGAAGATAGACTTGAGGTCAGGATACCACCAGGTTAGGGTGAAGGAAGAAGACATTCCGAAGATGGCATTCCCGACTAGATATGACCACTATGAGTTCCGTGTTATGTCGTTCGGGCTAACTAAGGCCCCAGCCGTATTCATGGATTTGATGAATCGTGTATTCAGACCCTCCCTAGATTTGTTCGTGATTGTGTTCATAGATGCTATTCTAGTTTATTTGCCATCAGAGGCCGATCATGCAGAACATCTGCGGACAGTGCTTGGAATTCTTCGAGGTAAAGAGTGGTATGCCAAGTTTTCTAAGTGTGAGTTCTGGTTGAACTATGTGGCTTTTCTAGGTCACATTATTTTAGAGGAACATGTTAGAGTGGACGCCCAGAAGATTGAGGCTGTGAAGGATTGGCCAAGGCCCACGGCCCCAACGAATATGTGTAGTTTCTTGGGCTTGGTAGGTTATTATAGAAGGTTTGTAAAAGGATTCTCCTCTCTTTCAGCTCCATTGACCAAATTGACTCAGAAATCTGCTAAGTTCCAATGGACAGGTTCTTGTGAGCAGAGTTTTCAGACGTTGAAGGATAAGCTAACTTCAGGACCAGTTTTAACTCTTCCAGAGGAAGCAGATGGCTATGTGGTATATTGTTATGCTTCAGGTGTTGGATGGGGCTGTGTGTTGATGCAGCGCGGTAAGGTTGTCTCTTATGCTTCTAGACAGTTGAAGAAGCACAAGAGGAATTATCCAACCAATGATCTTGAGTTAGCGGCAGTGATTCATTCCTTGAAGATATGGAGGCACTACTTATACGGTGTCCATGTTGATATCTATAATGATCATAAGAGTCTCCAGTACATCTTTACGCAGAAGGATTTGAACTTGCGTCCGAGGCGATGGTTAGAGAGGTTAAAAGATTATGATGCGGATATTCTGTATCATCTCGGGAAGGCTAATGTGGTAGCTGATGCCCTCAGTCATAAATCTATGGGTAGCTTGTCTCACATGTCGCCAGAGAGAAGAGAAATAGTCCGTGAGGTTCATCGATTGGCTAGCCTCGGAGTTCGATTGATAGATTCGGGTGATGCAGGAGTTACTGTTCAAGACACAGCAGTATCATACTTGGTAGTTGAGATAAAGGAGCATCAGTATGAGGATCCTGTTCTAGTTCTTTACCGAGATACAACCCCTCAGAAAGAAAAGACACCCTTTGTGATCACAGGTGATGGAGTACTCAGATATCGAGGTAGATTGTGTGTCCCTAGTGTTGCAGGACTCTGTCAGCAGGTTATGGGGGAGGCACATTATTCCTGCTATTCTATTCATCTAGGCTCAACAAAGATGTACCATGATCTTAAGAGAGTTTATTGGTGGGATGGTATGAAAAGAGATATAGCAGAATTTGTTGCTCAGTATCCAAATTGTCAGCAGGTCAAGATAGAGCATCAGAAACCCGGAGGTCTATTGCAGGCTATAGAGATTCCGACATGGAAATAGGAGGTAATTAATATGGACTTTATTATAGGGTTGCCCCGTACTCAGTGGAAGTGTGATTCGATATGGGTCATAGTTGATAGGCTCACAAAGTCAGCTCACTTTCTGCCTGTCAGAACTACTTATGCAGCCGAGGATTATGCAAAGCTTTACCTGAAGAATATTGTACGACTTCAGGGTTTTCCTACGATCATTATCTCAGATAGGGGAGCACAGTTCACAACCAGAGTCTTTTTAGGAGGGAATGGGGACTCAGGTGAGTCTTAGCACTACATTTCACCCGCAGACATATGGGCAAGCAGAGCGTACTATACAGACACTTGAGGATATGCTTAGAGCTTGTGTACTTGACTTTCGAGGCAGTTGGGATGATTATTTGCCTCGTATCGAGTTTGCAAATAACAACAGTTACCATTCCAGTATTCAGATGGCTCGTTATGAGGCCTTCTATGGGCGGAGGTGTAGATCGCCCATAGGATGGTTTGATGTCAGGGAGAATCAGTTAGTAGGCCCAGATCTAATTCTGCAAGAAGTTGATAAGGTGAAGGTGATTAGGGAGAGATTGCTAACAGCTCAGAGTCGATAGAAATCCTACGTGGATAATTGGCGACGTAAGCTAGAGTTTGAGATAGGCGATTGGGTGTTCCTGAAAGTTTCACCTATGAAGGGAGTAATGAGGTTTGGTAAGAAGGGTAAGTTGATCCCTCGATATATTGGGCTATATAAGATCATTCGTATGGTGGGTACAGTGGCATATGAGTTAGAATTGCCTTCTGAGTTAGAATCAGTATATCCAGTATTTCATGTATCAATGCTTCATAAGCGTATCGGAGATCCTTCAAGAGCTGCACCAGTGGATGATATCTAGGTGACCGAGCAATTATCATACGAAGAGACTCCAGTGGCTATATTGGACAGACAGGTCAGTCGGTTGCAAACCAAGGATGTAGCCTCCATTAAAGTCTTATGGAGGAATAAGAATGTCGAGGAAGTGACTTGGTAAGAGGAAGAAGCGATAAAGATTAAGTACCCGCATTTGTTCCCAGTAGTACAGTAAGTGCAGTCGGAGGCATAATTTTTCCTAGGTATTATTTCATTTCAATTATCGTGATTGGTCGTGTGAGGCCCAAGCATTGTATGTTATAGTATGTGGCCCTGTGTGGCATTATTTTGGGTTGCTGTGTACAGGACAGATTTATATAAGTACGGGGGAAACTATGCCAAAATTTTTATAACCCAGGATTGTTCGAACATTCGAGGACGAATGTTCCTAAGGGGGGAAGAATGTTACACCCCTCATTTTCTTAGTGATAGAACTTACGATTTCATAGTTGGGTATGCCTCGAGAATTGAGACTTGAGCTCGAGTTTTGGAGATAGAAAGTGTCCTACCCCGTGTGCAATGGTACCAGTAGGAATTCCTGATGATTTACAGGATTAGAAGTTGAACGAATCGAATTGTCGCGATCTGAACTGAATTGGAAAAGTCTGCAAACACAAGTCATGATTGACGGGCCGTCGAGCCTATCGACGGACTATCGTTGTGCGACGTCGACAGGGTTCCGCAGCCCTGCATTCTGCAGGCGTAGGTCGATGAGCACGTCGACAGAAAGTCTCCACGTCGACGGGTCATCGACCCGCTCGTCGAACCGGGCCACTGAAGCATTTAATTCCCCAGGTACAAATACGTGGTCCATGACTTTATTTCATATTTTCTCATTCCCAAATCAGAGATACCCTATTATATTTTCTCCCAACATTTCCCATCATCATTAGTGAAGATTGGGTAAGATCCGAGCCCCATGACCTCGAGCTAGTAAGGGGAAGGTTGTTCCTAGGGTTTGATTGAAGTTGTTGAGCTTGAAGAACTGGATATGAAGCTCGGGTTTGAGATCTTAATCTCTTCAAGGTATGTAAATGGTTTCTACCCTTGTATTTAAGTTAGTTACTAAGAGTTTTGGTAGTTCAAGTGAAGAGAAGATAGCTATAAAATTGATAAGTCGATGAAAGGTTAAATAGTGTTTTTGGGGGTTGTGTCAAGAGATGATTAGGGGATGTATTTGGGTATATCTTGTTATGTAAGTGTTACCACTATTGTCATTATTGATATTGTGGTTGAGGTTGGATGGAATTAGAAGTTGAGGGTTTTCTACGTTTTCAAGGGATATGTTGTCCATAGTTTGTTAAGCTCTTTTGTAATTATAATAGTTAGTAAGTAAGGTGAACAACTTAATTAAGTCCTATGTTTTATTAATTGTAGATTTACGAGTTCAAGGAATAAGAGTTGGATGATTGGATATATTTCAAGGTATGTTAAGGTTTTCCCTTTCTTTCATTTTGGCATGATTCTATGATATGAACGAACAACCGAGTAAGCGAGTTTCCATATTACTCTATTCTTATAAGCACTAGAAGATATACAGTTTTGATGTTCCCGTACCCCGACTATGGTATTCCCCCATATACAGATCTTGTGATTTCCTGTCCTAGGAGTATGAGTTCAGTAAGGCCCATGAGAGGAAAATTGTCATTATATTGTTTTCAGAATCCTTTTATTCAATTTTACTTGTACTACGCATTCACTTCAAGTTCTCAGGGGTATGATTGGAAGGCACACTTGATAGGGGGTGAAGGTGTGACCTATGATATTACATTCTATATGTGAAAGGCACACTAGACAGGGGGTGAAGGTGTGGCCTGTGAGTGGTCCATAAGTGGCCTATGATGTTGGGATATACACATGTGAAAGGCACACTTGACAGGGGGTGAAAGTGTGGCCTGTGATGTATATATATATATATATATATATATATGCATGTCCATGTTTTCCGACATACAGATTTAGTCAGATGTAGACAGATACTAGTTCATACAGTTTCATGAAGATAGCTATTTCAGCTTATGAGTTCAGATCTTATTCATGATTTATATATATATATATATATATATATATATATGTATATGTATATGTATTATAACATAAGTAGCATGCATGAGAGCCCAAAGAAAGCTATAACTCTATCGGAGTGACGTAAGTTCGGTAACCTCCGATTATATTATGAAATAATCATCATCGCTCTATCTCACCTTGAAGGAACAATTATTATAAGATGAAATCAACAACAATGAATAAAATCGATAAAATCATGAAATAACTAAACATTCTCATAATAACATTGAAATCATAAACTTGGAACCTTTAAACATAAAATCATTGTTATCATTGTAATCATCATAGAAACATTCTCATCTTTAACATCATGAGAAGCTTTAAGAATCATGAACTTCTAGTTTTTGAAAATAAGGAGGTTATGGAACATTTATGGAATCATAACATAGGAATCATGCCTTTCAAAGAAAGGGACGAGCCTTAACATACCTTTTTGGTAGCCTTAACTTTAACTACTCAACGCTTGTCCTCCCAGGCTCGTAAATCTATATTCAAGAAAATTTATACTATTGTTAGACTCACCTTTATATTCTTGTCTTAATCCTTCAAATAAATCTTTCTAGAATCTGCCGAAATTCGGGCAGCATCTCCCCTGTTTATACGCCTAGCCCCAAATCACAATCCAATAACCAACAACAACAACAACAATACCAACATCACAACAACATTATCAACACCAATGTTCTCCATGAAACATCCCACACGATGTTTCTTTAGTCTAATAATCGATTCATTAATTATATGATATTCCAACGGTTTTACCTTCGGAAGTTAATCCTAATTCGCAACAACAATACCAACATCATTATCAACGTCAGATACATATGAAAATATCACCATAATTCTTTTTATAATTCCATAAACTCCATTCCATATCACAATTATATTCTAACTTCAAACCATAATATCTTCCATCTTTCTACACTAAAGCCTTCCAAAACAATAAATGAAGTATAGGGTCTTACCTTAGGATGGAGAATACACAAAATCCAAGCATAGTGTATGCCCACAAGATCAATACATCTTCAAGAACCATGATTTAGTTCCCTTGATATACCTTTCTAAATCTTCAACTAAGATCCTTAATTAATTTGGTTATGGAAACTTTGTTTGGAGCTCTTGGAAGTTCGTAGTTTTTTCTAGAACTTCGGTGAGCTTATTCATCTGATTTTTGGTGAAAACAATGGGGTTTCTCCCTTTTTATAAGGTTTTAAATTTGGGTCGGGTCACTGTACTGTAGCACGCGTTTCTGCTCTGTCAGCCTAACTTGTAACGTCTATAATTATCTACTCTAATGTCTTATCAATGAGCGGTTTGTTGTGTTGGAAACTAGATTCGACGAGCTTCATTTTAGGCTTTTGCAATACCTTAAAAATCTTCACATACCTGGAGATATACCTCTCCAAAGTTGACCCAAAATTCTGTCAACTTTTTCCAAATTTTCAACAAACTTATTTTCTTCGATTTGCTTGATCCCGGAACCTTTAGAAAATTTCTTAACACTTTTTAAGGGTATTCATTAGCCTTATAAAGGTTCCCTGACCTCTCCGAGCTTACTTTGGTTTACTTACAACGCAAACGACACAAAAAGAAAAAAAATCGTGGTGTAGCATTCTTCCCCCCTTAGGAACATTCGCCCACGAATGTTAAGCTCTTAGGGATTTCTACAAGAATTTTTCCAGAGTTTCCCCTGTAATTGTACCACTACCATCTTGTCACAACAACCCAAAATATGCAGTGCCTCATAGGGCTACAACATCAATACCCATGTTGGCCACACACGACCAAGAAATCATTCAACGAAGCATCACGTACCTGAGGACAATGGTGTCTCTTGCTGGAGCTCTTTTGTTCTCATGTACATAATAAAAAATCAACTAGTATCTCGGTCTCGTTTTGTCCCCGTTACAGTAATCTTGCCTTTTTCTCGCTCTTAATTTCCCTATTAATGGGCAACTCCCTTGTTTACTCCTTCGATGCTGCCTCAAGCTATGCCTTCTTATACTCGTTGATCTTTTATACGCACTATATTGTCTCCTTGTAATTCATTGGTTAGGCTCTCTGATCCTTTACAACTTCATCATAATCCCACTTACACTGACTCCCCACAGTACTTTATTACTAATAAGTCCCTACTCTTAACGGTTATGTTTCTCAAGCTATCCATCCCAATTCTTTTCCAAGATCAGCTATAGCAATATCCTCAACACAATCTCTTAAGTACGTACATACGTAACGCTTCATCACCATCTTTATTATTCCTCGTAACAGGGTTATGCTTATAATAAGCTAATAATTATAGTTCAACTAATTCATAACCCAGAACATATTCGAGCTCCTATAAAAACTCTTCCTTTAATTTCCTTTCTTCAAATCCTACAGTATAAATTTAGAATTATAGAGCTAAGTCAAATTCTCACTCTACCACAACTTCCTCCCAACATCAGTATACTTATCTTTGACTCCCTTATAGTGGTGATTACTGAGCTAGTTGCTATTCTTTGTCGGCTGTCCATTGTTGCCTTTATACCATTTGGTTGGACATAACCTCACGTTGATAGTTCATATAGTTCTATAATATACACTCTCATATTCGGTATGGTTGGCGACTCGTGAGATACTTGCCAATCTCCGGCAATACTGCTATCTTGCTATTATAAAACATCACTCCCCCTCTCTTGGAGATCACCAAGCCGCCTATCATTATTCCTTTTGCTGGATTTTTACTCCTTCCAACACTAAGATTCCTTTTTGTTGTAACCTAAAGTGTCCTCTGTATTCATCATCCTTTTCACCATCCTCTCGGTAATTAACTTGGAGACCGTTCTTACTATCCTTGTCGCTCTTTAAGACATGTCACCGCGTATCTGGGTGTGGTACAATTTCCCCGGTACGGGGGATTCTGTTACACCTTAGAAAATCCCCCGTATATGTATAGTGAATAAGCTAACCAAGAGTGTAGTGTATGCGATGTTTTGACGTGCAATAAAGAGCATTAGATGACCCTCGATGAGATTCTAAAGGCATACAATGCAAGGAAAGAAAGTTGCTAAGGAAAATGAATCATACGTGGTGTATCGGATAAGTATAGCAAGAAACGAATTGGTGATGGCATAATGAGGTCTTAGGGATAAGCACTAACGTCCTTTAGATGGGTATTGAAGTGTTAAACAAGTATTAAGAAGGTTCCATGAAGATCGGAGATCAAACGAGTCGACGAAAACGGAAGTCGCTTCAGTTGGCATTATACGTCCAAACATACGGTCCGTATAAATTATACTGGCCGTATGTTGGACCGTATAATTGGCCAAAATGAAGATAACATTCTGGACCAAATTTACGCCCATACATACGGTCCGTATAAATAGTACGGACCGTATGTTGGTCCGTATAACATGGTCGGGCAGCTTTTAAATTTAAGTGTAAGGGATCTTTTTCATTCATTTTTCATTTCATCTTCCCTCTCCTCTCTTCATGAAAACTCTAGAACATTCCTTGTCCCTCATTCACTAAGATCCAAAGGAAATCCATGATCAACCAAACCAAGTTCATGAAAATAAGAATGTGAAACCCAAGTAAAGTTCATCCTCCTCAAAGAAAACCAAAAGAGGTGAGATAGGGTTTTGTTGCTAGAGAAGAAAATCCACTCAAGACTTGTTCAACCATCATCCAAGGTAAGTTTCATGACCATTTTATGTTGTTTAAGGTATTGGAAGGTTAAGATACCCGAATTGTAGAAGAACATAGCAAATGGGTCATTCAAGAGTGAATAGTGTCATGAGTGAGTGGTAGTTGAATTGAATCATGAATGTTAGTGTGTTGTGAGTATGAATATGTTATAAATGACATGTATATCATGAGATAAGTGTGATACATGGGGAAATACGATAGCGAATCCAAAACCATAAATGTGGGGAAAAATGAAGAGAAATGGTGGATCATGGCCATTGTATATGAATGATAATTGTGATTTGCTATATTATGATTGTTATTGTGGGTGATTGGGAGTTGATATGGAATATGGGAAAAGTAGTATAAACAAAGGAAGTGCTGCGCAATTTTCTCTAGAAATGGTAGTGCGTGCTTATAGTTGATTGACTAACGTTAGTACGAATCCTCTTTTGAAGCTAGAGGCGTAACATTGAAGGAGAACAAGCGAACGCTAGATCGCTTAAACGAGAAAGCTATGTGAGGCTTAACTCTTCTTTCAAAGGCATGAATCCTCCAAGTTCTCCACAATTCTTCCATAGGATGAATTTTATGAATCCTCCTATATATCGAATCGCCTATAAGCATGATAATAGTGACAATGAGCTAGAGCATAGAGATTCAATAGATTGCAGCACGATATTCCTACAATGCTAATGATGTTATTATCGTTAGCACTCGCCTCATGCTTTATCTCTTTGAAGGGGAGGCATGATACTCATGAATGTCCATAATACCATCGGGGGTTCACGACCTTACGTCACCCCGACATAGTATGGTTGTCTTAAGGCCTGATGAATGCTTTTAATGCTAATGTATGTGATGACAATAGGATGATAAGTAATGCTAACTTGTAACGCTATGGGATCCATCGAACACTAAGAAATGATAACATGATGTTATGGCTTGAGATGTATAATAATGACGTGTTATGATTGATGTGTGATGATAAGATTCCCACCGCGCCTATATGGCCGGACATGTCACTGCTAATGCGGGCTGCGTATGATTCCACCACGCCTATATGGCCGGACATGTCACTGCTAATGCGGGCTGCGTATGATTCCACCACGCCTATATGGCCGGACATGTCACTGCTAATGCGGGCTGCGTATGATTCCACCACGCCTATATGGCCGGACATGTCACCGCTAATACGGGCTGCTATATTTACACCAAACCAAGAGGGTCGGGCATGATCACCACTAGTGGGCGGCATATGAGGGTTACCCAGACGCGGGTAACGATACAGACTATGACGTGATGATATATATGATGACGTACATAATGATTTATGGGATATGATAACATGTGTACTATGATTGTGTAAAATGTGAAATGTGGTAGTAATACGATTGCCTATGACATGTGTGCAGGTTATATCTTTGTCCCATGACTCGTGATCTTTCTATTATATTTGTTTATTTCATTCCCGCCTTACACACTCAGTACAATATTCGTACTGACGTCCTTTTTCTTTGGACGCTATGTTCATGCCCACAGGTAG
Source organism: Lycium barbarum (assembly GCF_019175385.1). Taxonomy (NCBI): domain Eukaryota; kingdom Viridiplantae; phylum Streptophyta; class Magnoliopsida; order Solanales; family Solanaceae; genus Lycium; species Lycium barbarum. Next base: position 44,747,917 of record NC_083346.1, on the reverse strand, counting down.
ACAGGGAGGAGATCTTGCTCCGGATTCTTAGAGGCTGCTAGCTGACTGAAAGCCCTCCATTGTCCCAGAGGTGCCTATGATGATTCTTTTGTGTACAATTGTAGATGTCATCTCTTAGAGGCTCGTAGATCCTCGACGTGGGTCGTGAGGTTTTATGGCATGGTCATTATGTATATGTGTGTGTGTATATATATATGTATATGTATAGTATTTTGCTAGCCTAAGGGCTCGTATGTATAAAAGCATTTCGTTTCCAAATGAAAATGGATTTTTTTTATTAATCAAGCATGAACAGGATAAATGATTGCTAAATAAGCTTAATAAGTGATGGCACGAGCGGTGCTCGGTGGTTAGCCCCGGGTACCCGTCGCGGCTCCTAGCTTGGTCGTGACAAAAGTGGTATCAGAGCAGTTCGGTCCTAGAAAGTGTCTACGAGCCGTGTCTAGTAGAGTCTTGTTTATGGTGTGTAGCGCGCCACATCACTAAACAAGGGGCTACGGGGCATTTAGGAAAAATGAAAATCTTTCTTCTATGAGATCGTGCGATAGAGCCGTGTATAAGATGTTATCCTCCCTAATAGTGTGTTATGATTTCAGAATGCCGCCAAAGGGAAAAGCTACAGCCGCCCAGAAGGGCAATCCTATAACAAAGAGGCGGGTAGAAAGAGAGCCTCCGATGAATATAGAGGAAGGCGAATCGCACAACGAGGCCTTGTCAAATACTTCTTCTACCCCACCTCATGTGGAAGAGCAAGGCGGAGCCCCAGCTCCAATTCCTTCGCCAGCTGCTACGGGTCAACAAATGACCGAGGCCATTCAGTTATTGACCCAATTGGTTGCCGCACAAACACAACGACAAAATGTGAGTTCAAGTGACCGGGCAGCAAGTACAAAGGCCCGTGATTTTATGAGTCTAAATCCCCCGGAATTCTTTGGGTCAAAGCCGGAGGAAGACCCACAAGGTTTTATTGATGAAATATTGAGGACGTTGAAGATTGTCCATGCTTTCGAAATAGAATCTGTCACACCATAATTCCGCTAGGGTGTGATGGGCACTCGACCCTTACCTAGGGCCGAGCGAACCCTCAGACTCTTGCTGCACATAAAATCACGTCAAACTTTTCAAATCAAATGAGATGAAATACATCGTAAATTTTTTTTTCCAGAAATATTCTTCCACGTAGCTTCCAAGCATAACAAATCCATAATCATACAAAATTCAATACATAACGCAGACCGACATTTCGGCTGACGGAGCCTCTTACAGACTGACAACCAATACCCACGACGCTGTCTGCAAAGTCTCTAACGTAATCCAGAAAGCATAACATACCAACTCTGACTCGGTAGCACTCCGGGAACAAATGGAGCTTGCCATCTGCACTGGAACATCTTCTATACCGTCTTCAACTCACCTGGGAGTACCTGCGCGGCATGAAACGCAGCCCCCGAAGAAAGGGGGTAAGTACGAAATATGTACTGAGTATGCAAGGCATGAAGAACAGAAAACGAAGTCATAACCGAAGTAAAATGTACAGAAGGTGAGCACAATAACCAGAATACCAAAGTGTTGCATTTGACGTACAAATCATACATAGGAGGTTTCGGAAGACAAATACGGCAATCAAAATGCCAAAATGCTTGCTTTCCTTTGAAAAACATATCCATCTCATACACGCAGAAAACCAGACACACAATTACCGCGACCAAAAGTCCAGCGGTCACTGTCACATAGTGCGGCATACCGCGGTCAGGAGTCCAGCGGTCAATGTCGCACACACCGCGGTCAAGAATCCAGCGGTCAACATCACAAATGCGGCATACCGCGGTCAAGAATCCAGCGGCCAATGTCGCATAAACCGCGGTCAAGAATCCAGCGGTCAACATCACAAATGCGGCATACCGCGGTCAAGAATCCAACGGTCTACATCACAAATGCGGCATACCACGATCAAGAATCCAGCGGTCAATGTCGCACACACCGCGGTCAAGAATCTAGCGGTCAATAACCAAATTTATTACTTTCCAAACATAAATCACATATGTCAGAATCAGGCATTACACATACATACAACGTGCCCCGGCCCTCGGTGAGGGACTCGGTGATTAGATTCATGTATGCCAAAATCGTATATCAGAAAAATACAGAAGGTAAGTAGCTTATCCAGAACATCAGAACACTTACTTTTCAATCACAAAGGATACATATCAAGTTCATGCAAAGGGCACGGGAACATGGTCGTCACTCCCGTCTCTGGCGCCATAACACACCATACTCCAGAAGATTCCATAACATGTACACGATATCTCGGGAACTGGACATATAACACGAGAACCCGGGAACCAGTCACATCATAATCCATATACACAGTAACTGGGGACGGACATATACCACAGTACCCCAGAGCCGGATACATCATAGTTCGAAAATTACATACATGGAACCCGACTCCTAGACAAGGTACTCGGCGAACCATACGCACGATACATACCGGCCCGGAACTCGGTGAAAGGGATCATAGCATATATACGAGCGGAGTAGTAAGAATCGAATGTATTATCAGGATATTCACATTAAGGAGCTTTCCAATGACTTATGGAACGAATCAAACGGAGTCTTAGATTCATAGACGAAAGTCTTACTTTCATATCATACAAGGATAGCTCAAGTGAGACAAACGAAGGAAGTTTCGGAACTTGTGGGCCCACCTCGGGTCAAGTCGAGGTGGCGGATATAAATTACAAACATTGGACTCTATGGAGTCATCCAAGAAAGTTTCAAAGCAATCCGAATACGCTTGTGGAAGTTATGGATGTTTAGACACCTTTCCAACAAAACATAAGAATTATAGTTCAATTACATTGAACGAATAGTATTCAAAATCAAACTCGGGTTTCGATGGACAGAATTGTTCCCGAGGCTCAAGTCTTGACCTAGTATACATAGGACATGCCAAAAGAAGGAAATGGTGAGCTTTACATACCTCACTTGCGCCTTACGCTCGTCCGAACTCAATCCCCGTGTCGTCCAAAATCTACAATTCGTCATAGTTGCCAAATGTAAGTTTCAAGCTTAAATTCATATTGTCTACCAAAATTTCGGCAGCATTTCCCCTGTAAATTCAACGTCCCCGAGAATCATCTCGGCCCAAAATATCAACAACAACAACCCAACAACAATACCAATAACATCAACGATCGAATTGAAACACATTCTAACATATGTTGTCTTCTTTTCTACATAACATATCAACTTCCAATCCGACTTCACACTTTCAAATCGATATCAACATTTTTGCATTCATAAACTAATTTAAGATTATTCAAACATAGGCCAAGAACATTTCAAGCAATCCATTCAATATTCAACAATTCCATCCCATATGCTATGCCACCCGAATTCTTCCAAATGGAATCACAACAACAACAACATATTTTCTTTCTCCAAGTTCATGAATTATGCTAACAATTCATACCTTAACAACATTATTTTCTATATGTATACAAGTAATAATACTCTAGTCACAGAGGCTTCCATGACTACTCTCCAACACTTGTAACTTCAACTAAAACCATCACACTTTCATTATCAACATAGAACCCACAACAACAACAACTAAAACACTAAATAAACAATTAAATCATTGTTCTTGCAAACCACCCATACACACGGCCACATACACCTAACACACATTATCTTTCATGATTATCATGCATTTCTACACACCACAACATTCTCAAGCATCCATAACATAGAAAGGAAGGTTAAATTCTTACCTTTTTCCTTCAACTTCCCTCTTGGCTAAGGTTGCTAAATTGATGAAACGAACGTCTTATCTTTCGAAATAACTACACCACGTTGTAGAGGGCCCTTGAATTAGTAGAAATACAACAAGAAAATAATTTTTGGGGCATGATTTCATGGGGAAAAATCCCCCTACCTTGGCCGAAATATGCTTGTTTTTTTTTGTTCTTCATCTTCTTTCTCTTTCTTTCTTTCTCCCACTTTCTTGAATGTTCCAAATGGCCATGTGATGAATTTTCATCCATGTGCCATATATTAAAAGATGACATGGGACATGGCCCACACCCATGTGCATGGCACATGCCCCTTAGTTTTTCATTTCCTTTCTTTCTTTATTTTTCATGAGCAAATAATTCGCCAATTCCAATTTTGCCCTTGGCCTTTCACAATATTTCCTTGAGCCACTTTGTGAATTTCCTTTTTTTTTTTACCCCTAACCTTTTCTCATATTTCCACATCCAAAATTTTCATAAACAATTTATGTATCAAACAAGATCAAAACGCAGCCTTGTCTTTAACTTGTCACAATTATTTCAAATTTTCCAAATACGCAAAAATACGGGATATAACAGAATCCGTGGAGTTGGCATCCTATAGACTCCGGGATGTGGCGGTGTTATGGTACAACAATTGGGTGTTATCAAGAGGGGAGAATGCGCCTCCTCCGGTTTGGCAAGAGTTCGTAGATGCTTTCATTCGCCATAATTTGCCACCCGAGGTCCGCCGAGCTAGAGCGGATAGATTTCTGAATTGAGACAGGGAAACATGAGTGCCCGGGAGTATAGCATGCAATTCAATTCTTTGGCTAGATATGCTCCGACTATGGTGGCCGACATGGGAGACCGGGTACATAGATTTGTGAGTGGTCTGGGACCACATTTATTTAGAGATTGTCTGACGGCTTCCTTGCAAGACGGGATGGACATTTCCCGGATACAGGCCCATGCTCAGAATTTAGAGGGGCGACAACAACAACAAAGGGGCGATCGCGACACTGATAGGAGGCAAAACAAAAGGCTAGATCTGAGGGCACAGGTGGTGATTATAGAGGGGGATCGATGCAGGCTTATTCCCGACAATCAGGCCAGTCAGCGACTAGTGCACCTCCCTGGTTCGCAGACAGGGGATTTGATCGCTCTTTTCCGTCGGGACAGGGTCAGAGCTCGAGAGCTCCGGGTCCTCAGTTTGGGGGTGATTACAGTCAGAGACGACCGCCAGTTCTGCAATGTAGTCAGTGCCGCAAATTACATTCAGGGACGTGTCGTCAGGACACTAATGGTTGCTATGTTTGTGGGCAGACTGAACATTTTATGCGAGATTGTCCCTCGCGATATGGTAGAGGTGGGGTTCAGCCCACAGGCTCAGCAGCGGGTTCCTCATCAGCATGGCCCGCAGGGCAGACTTCCCAGATAACAGCAGGCCGAGGCAGAGGCCGAGGGGCAGCATCTACTTCGGGTGCCACTCAGCTCCGTGCATATGCTTTAGCGGGACGACAGGATCTCGAGTCCTCTCCGGATGTAGTCACAGGTATATTTTCTATATTCTCCCGTGATGTGTATGCGTTGATAGATTCGGGTTCTACATTTTCTTATATTACTCCATATGTTGCTGGTTGTATCGGGGTAAAACTCGAGTCAATTAAACCCTTTGAGGTACTCACTCCAGTTGGTGATCCTGTGATAGCAAGACAAGTGTACAAAAATTGTGTTATTGTGATGTGCGGTCAACAAACCAAGGCTGACTTGATTGAGTTAGAAATGGTAGATTTCGATGTAATCATGGGTATGGATTGGTTGGCTTCCTGTTATGCAAATGTTGATTGTCGCACAAAAGTGGTTCGATTCCAATTTCCGGGAGAGCCCGTACTTGAATGGCAGGGTAATACAGCATCTCCGAAAGGTAGGTTTATTTCCTACCTTAAGGAAAGGAAGATGATAGCCAAGGGCTATATTTACCACTTAGTTCGGGTTCATGATACCGAGGCAAAGCCACCAATTTTCTAGTCAGTTCCGGTGGTGAATGAGTTTCCAGACGTATTTCCAGATGAACTTCCAGGCCTTCCACCAGAAAGGGAAATTGATTTCGCTATTGATGTATTGCCGTACACAAAGCCTATTTCTATTCCCCCTTATCGAATGGCTCCGGCATAACTAAAAGAGCTAAAGGCGCAGCTGAAAGAGTTGCTCGAGAAGGGATTCATTAAACCCAGTTCATCGCCGTGGGGACCACCGGTCTTGTTTGTGAGAAAGAAAGACGGATCTCTACAAATGTGTATTGACTACAAGCAATTGAACAAAGTGACGATAAAGAACAAATACCCTCTTCCAAGGATTGATGATTTATTCGATCAATTGCAAGGTGCCAAGTGGTTTTCAAAAATAGATTTGAGGTCGGGCTACCATCAAGTGAGAGTTAGGGAAGCGGATATTCCAAAAACAGCCTTCAGAACGAGATATGGCCACTATGAATTCCGAGTGATGTCATTCAGGTTGACTAATGCTCCGGTTGTATTTATGAATTTGATGAACAACGTATTCAGGCCTCTCTTGGATCTATTTGTGATTGTATTTATTGATGATATTCTGGTATATTCTCGCACGGAATCGGAACATGCAGATCATTTGAGGATCGTTCTTGGTATTCTTCGAGCCCGGGAGCTATATGCAAAATTTTCAAAATGCGAGTTTTGGCTGAATTCTGTGACGTTTCTGGGCCATGTTATTTCGAATGACGGTATTCGAGTCGACACTCAGAAAATTGAAGCCGTAAAGACTTGGCCAAGGCCTACGACGCCTACAGAAGTTCGTAGTTTTCTGGGTTTAGCAGGCTATTATAGAAGGTTTGTAGAGGGCTTTTCATCCATTTCAGCCCCATTGACGAATTTAACCCAGAAGTCGGCTAAATTCCAATGGAATGACGCTTGTGAACGTAGTTTCCAAGAGTTGAAAAATAGATTGACCTCAGCTCCAGTCTTAACACTTCCAGAAGGGCCAGATGGCTACGTTGTGTATTGTGATGCTTCCGGTGTGGGATTAGGATGCATGTTGATGCAGCATGGTAAAGTTATTGCATATGCTTCGAGACAATTGCTGAAACATGAAAAGAACTATCCGACGCATGATCTTGAATTGGCTGTGGTTATTCATGCCCTACAAATGTGGAGGCATTATTTGTATGGTGTGCATGTTGATATCTATACAGATCACAAGAGCCTCCAGTACATTTTCAAGCAAAGGGAGTTGAACCTGCGGCAGAGGCGGTGGTTAGAATTATTAAAAGATTATAATGTTAACATTTTATACCACCCCAGGAAGGCGAATGTAGTAGTCGATGCACTTAGCCACCGATCAATGGGAAGTTTATGTGAAATCCCTCCGGAAAGGAAAGAGATGGTTCAAGAACTTCATCGATTGGCTAATCTTGGAGTGCGTGTAATTGATTTAGGTGATGCAGGTATTAGTACCAAAGATTCCAAAATTTCGTCCTTGGATTTGGAAGTGAAGAAACGGCAGTACGAAGATCCTCAATTATGTCATTATAGAGACGCATCGCATGGAAAGGAAAAGTCTCCGTTTGAAGTTTCTAGTGATGGAATTCTTAGATACCGAGGCAGGTTGTGTGTGCCGACTGTGGCGGAATTGCGCCGACGAATTCTAGAAGAAGCACATTGCTCTCGATATTCTATTCACCCGGGTTCAACCAAAATGTATCATGATCTCAAGATGATGTATTGGTGGGATGGTATGAATAGAGGCATAGCAGAATTTGTAGCACAATGTCCAAATTGCCAACAAGTAAAAGCGGAACATCAATAGCCAGGAGGCCTATTGCAAGCGATAGAAATACCCACTTGGAAATGGGAAGTGATTAACATGGATTTCATCGTGGGATTACCTCGTTCCCGTGGTAAATATGATTCTATATGGGTGATCGCGGATAGATTGACAAAAGCAGCCCACTTTCTTCCAGTGAGAACCACGTACTCAGCAGAAGACTATGCAAGGCTGTATCTCAAGGAAATTGTGCGACTCCATGGTATTCCATTGTCTATTATCACGGATAGAGGAGCACAGTTTATGGATAAGTTCTGGAAGTCTTTTCAAGAAGGGTTGGGCACGCAAGTGAAGTTTAGCACGACATTTCATCCACAAACTGACGGGCAGGCCGAGCGTACCATTCAAACCTTAGAAGATATGCTACGGGCGTGTGTGTTGGATTTCGGTGGTAGTTGGGATGATCATTTGCCATTAATTGAGTTTGCATACAACAACAACTACCATTCTAGTATACAAATGGCTCCGTATGAAGCGTTATATGGAAGGAAATGTAGATCTCCAATCGGATGGTTCGAAATAGAAGAAGCACAATTAGTGGGCCCTGAATTGATCCAACAATCAGTAGAAAAGGTCAAGGTGATTCGAGATCGGTTGTTAACAGCCCAAAGTAGCCAAAAGTCTTACGCGGATAACTGCCGGTGAGACTTGTAATTTCAAACTAACGATTGGGTATTTTTAAAAGTATCACCAATGAAAGGGGTAATGAGATTTGGGAAGAAGGGGAAACTAAGTCCTAGGTACATCGAACCCTACAAAGTCATTTGCAAGGTGGGACAGGTAGCATATGAATTGGAATTGCCTTCGGAGCTTGAATCAGTCCATCCAGTCTTTCATGTTTCGATGCTCTGCAAGTGTGTTGGAGATCCCACAAAGATTGTCCCGATAGACGATGTGCAGATAATAGAAAGGCTAACTTATGAAGAGGTGCCTATTGCCATCTTGGATAGGCAAGTGCGGAAGCTTCGAAATAAAGAGGTAGCTTCAGTCAAAGTCCTACGGCAAAACAACAATCGGGAAGAAATGACTTGGGAGGCAGAAGATAAGATGAGGTCCAAGTATCCACACTTATTCCAACCCCCAGGAGAGATACAAAATGAAACGCCGACAATATAAGGTATGTATGCTTTATCTTTATGTTTTTGGTCGTGTGAGGCCATAGATATGATGATATTGTGATGTATCCCTGTGAGGCAATGATATTATGGGTTTTTGTGATAGGTTGGTAGTGCCAAGTTACAGGGGAAACTCTGGCGAAATTTTTGTAGAATCTCGAGTGTTTAACATTCGAGGACGAATGTTCCAAAAGGGGGGAGAATGTTACACCTTGGAAAATCCCCCGTATATGTACAGTGAATAAGCTAACCAAGAGTGTAGTGTATGCGATGTTTTGACGAGCAATATAGAGTATTAGATGACCCTCGACAAGATTCTAAAGGCATACAATGCAAGGAAAGAAAGTTGCTAAGGAAAATGAATCATACGTGGTGTATCAGATAAGTATAACAAGCAACGAATTGGTGATGGCATAATGAGGTCTTAGGGATAAGAAATAACGTCCTTTAGATGGGTATTGAACTGTTAAACAAGTGTTAAGAAGGTTCCATGAGGATCGGAGATCAAACGAGTCCACGAAAACGAAAATCGCTTCAGTTGGCATTATACGGCCAAACATACGGTCCGTATAAATTATACTGGCTGTATATTGGACTGTATAATTGGCCAAAATGAAGATAACATTCTGGACCAAATGTACGCCCATACATACGGTCCGTATAAATAGTATGGACCGTATGTTGGTCCGTATAACATGGTCGGGCAGCTTTTAAATTTAAGTGTAAGGGATCTTTTTCATTCATTTTTCATTTAATCTTCCCTCTCCTCTCTTCAAGAAAACTCTAGAACATTCCTTGTCCCTCATTCACTAAGATCCAAAGGAAATCCATGATCAACCACACCATGTTCATGAAAACAAGAGTGTGAAACCCAAGTAAAGTTCATCCTCCTGAAAGAAAACCAAAAGAGATGAGATAGGGTTTTGTTGCTAGAGGAGAGACTCAACTCAAGACTTGTTCAACCATCATCCAAGGTAAGTTTCATGACCATTTCATGTTCTTTAAGGTATTGGAAGGTTAAGATACCCGAATTGTAGAAGAACATAGCAAATGGGTCATTCAAGAGTGAATAGTGTCATGAGTGAGTGGTAGGTTAATTGAATCATGAATGTTAGTGTGTTGTGAGTATGAATATGTTATAAATGACATGTAGACCATGAGATAAGTGTGATACATGGGAAAATACGATAGAGAATCCAAAACCATAAATGTGGGGAAAAATGAAGAGAAATGGTGGATCATGGCCATTGTATATGAATGATAATTGTGATTTGCTATATTATGATTGTTATTGTGGGTGATTGGGAGTTGATATGGAATACGGGAAAAGTAGTATAAACAAAGGAAGTGCTGCCCAATTTTCTCTAGAAATAGTAGTGCGTGCTTATAGTTGATTGACTAACGTTAGTACGAATCCTCTTTTGAAGGTAGAGGCGTAACATTGAAGGCGAACAAGCGAACGCAAGATCGCTTAAACGAGAAAGGTATGTGAGGCTTAACTCTTCTTTCAAAGGCAGGAATCCTCCAAGTTTTCCACAATTCTTCCATAGGATGAAGTTTATGAATCCTCCTATATATCGAATCGCCTATATGCATGATAATAGTGACAATGAGCTAGAGCATAGAGATTCAATAGATTGCGGCACGATATTCCTACAATGCTAATGATGTTATTATCGTTAACACTCGCCTCATGCTTTATCTCCTTCAAGGCGAGGCATGATACTCATGAATGTCCATAATACCATCGGGTGTTCACGACCTTACGTCACCCCGACATAGTATGGTTGTCTTATGGCCTGATGAATGCTCTTAATGCTAATATATGTCATGACAATAGGATGATAAGTAATGCTAACTTGTAACGCTATGGGAAACATGGAACACTAAGAAATGATAACATGATGCTATGGCTTGAGATGTATAATAATGACGTGTTATGATTGATGCGTGATGATAAGATTCCCACCGCGGCTATATGGCCAGACATATCACCGCTAATGCGGGCTGCGTATGATTCCACCACGCCTATATGGCTGGACATGTCACCGCTAATGCGGGCTGCTATATTTACACCGAGCCGAGAAGGCCGGGCATGATCACCACTAGTGGGCGGCATATGAGGGTTACCCGGACGCGGGTAACGATACAGACTATGACATGATGATGTATATGATGACGTACGTGATGATGTATGGGATGTGATAACATGTGTACTATGATTGTGTAAAATGTGAAATGTGGTAGTAATATGATTGCCTATGACATGTGTGTAGGTTATATCTTTGTCCCATGACTCATGATCTTTCTATTATGTTTGTTTATTTCATTCCCGCCTTACATACTAAGTACAATATTCGTACTAACGTCCTTTTTCTTTGGACGTTGTGTTCATGCCCATAGGTAGACAGGGAGGAGATCTTGCTCTGGATTCTTAGAGGATGCTAGCTGACTGAAAGCCCTTCATTGTCCCGGAGGTGCCTATGATGATTCTTTTGTGTACACTTGTAGATGTCATCTCTTAGAGGCTCGTAGATCCTCGACGTGGGTCGTGTGGTTTTATGGCATGGTCATTATGTATATGTATATATATATATATATATATATTTGTGTGTGTGTGTGTGTGTGTGTGTAGTATTTTGCTATCCTAAGGGCTCGTATGTATAAAAGCATTTCGTTTCCAAATGAAAATGGATTTTTTTTATAAATCAAGCATGAACAGGATAAATGATTGCTAAATAAGCTTTATAAGTGATGGCACGAGCGGTGCTCGGTGGTTAGCCGTCGGTACCCGTCGCGGCCCCTAGCTGGGTCGTGACAGATTCGAACCACGGTCTAGAAACATCATATCTCATATCATTTTCTTTGACTCGTTAATTCCCCTTATTTCCTATCATACTTTCTTTCTCATACCTGCCCCATAATATACTTATTTTCAATCCGTTTTTTTTTCTCCTCATACATTCTCGAACTTTGGCTTTTTCAAACTAGCACATTTCTTTCGTCGAAATTTTTCGGGAAGGTCATAATTCATTTTAGGACTAAATCTGCTCTTCCTCCCGTTTTAAGGTTGTTCATATACACCAATAACATTTGAATATTAATCATTTTTTATAATCAGCTGGCCGACCTTAACACTCCTTCTACCCCTCGGTTCCTTATAATGCCGGAATTCCTTTCATCCTATGGTTTGACTTATTTCCCTTTCTGCTAGTTGAAGCCTTGTATCAGATCAAAAAGCTCATACATATCAGATCCAACATGGGTGCCTCCTTTATCGTCTTTTCACTTCTACCTTTTATGACTAGTAATTCCCTGGGCTAACGAATTAAGGGAACATCTAAATTCGTCAGGCCCCTTATGAAGTGTCCGGCTATACCCCGCTCTTTTAGCCCTAGTCCTTTCCCCACGACTATCTTCTTAACACCTTTGAAATTCTTTTTGCTTTGGGTTCCCAATTCCAATTTACGTCTATACTATACCATTAAAAGTTAATATTCCATACCATTCATTCCCATGTGTCATCCTTTCATTCGATTAGCTCATTTGTCCTGTAATTCTTCTTAACTACTTGTTTGCATTACAGCTATGCATCATAACTCTTCCAGTGTTATGCTGCTTCTTGTTCCTATCATGAAATCCTTACAAAGTACACCCTTTTCTTTCTTCTTTCGCTGAGTCTTCATCTTCCTTTCTAACACTACAGCTGGTTCATATTTTTGCATATCCCCCGTGTATCTTTCTATTTCCTTTATAATTGAATCTTGTATTACTTATCAAGGTTCTTATCCCATGTTACTGATGTTTTTCCTCTTGGCCAGACTTGTCTATTTATCCTTTCTCCTGTCCTTAGTGATTGTTTGATTTTCTTTAATCAATCTATTAGTGTACTTTTCTTACTTTCATCCTCAAGACCTTCCTTGAGTTCCTTTCCTCTGAAGCACTCTTCTCCATTTGCTATTTTTATGGTATTGTCCCTGAAATTCATAAAATATCCTTTTTGAATGCATATTCGTTCTATTGCTAAATCATCTTTTAGGAAGGCTTTCCCGTTTCTGAGGTAATCGTGTCAGTATGGTTGCACATTTATCTCTTCAACTGCCCCCCAAGAGCCGAAATCCCTTGCCATTTTTTATTTTTTTGCAAAACCTGCTTATTTTCTCCCAATTCACATCCTTATTCATCGTTACTGCCCTTCAATCCCACTTATCAGAATCTAATTTTGAACCCTTTACATTCTTCTTTCGTTCCATACTACATACTTCATTCTTTATGTATACTTACTTTCGAGATTCACCTGAATGGTTCTTTGCCGCTGTACTTACCTTCAAGATCCCCATCTTGAGGCTTGAGTTAACCCTTTTTAGCAATATACCTCTGTTGCTTACACCTCTTATTTTCTCAGGGCATCCTAATCTTCTTACTCTTGTATACCCACTTTCTCCCTTTTCCCTGATGTAATCACATCAGGGTTATACAACTTTAATTTTAGAGAGACTAATGTTGCCTCGCCTTGTAACACTTACCACTTGAACTTCAATACCTTGTTCAATTAGCACCTTTAACACATCGCAACGTCGATTATCGGGGCACGCAAACTGATTGACCACACATAAAATATCATACATACCTCTCCTAACACCTTACTTACAAAATATCCCCAATACCATTTTAAACTCGTCCTAGTTCTGTAGCTGTAATACATTTTCTCTCTCTTTGCCAAGCCGGTTCGCCTTATCTCTCACAATCATCTGGAGTTTCCAACCGTGAGTTTCACACGCTGCTAATTTCCCTCAAGATATTATAGTCCCTCATCCTTCTCTTATATCTAAATTTGTAGGACTCTTAGTACACTTCCCAAGAGGTCAGCCCTCCTAGTATTACTCTTACCCCAGCATGCTTGACTTTGGAGTCCTGATGGGATCCGGTGCGTTACTACTGATACGATCGCATCCACTCTGCTACATGACCTTTATCGCATGACCTAGAACAAGTTGAAGTTCTAACGGATCCCAATAAAATTCCTGTAATGCATACCCCTCTGGATTGGAAAGATCCCTTACTTTCCTGACCGAGCAAATGCTTGTTTAGCCTTCGAAACTCTCAATAATGACCATCGATCAAGACATGACTATCTTCCATTTTTAAATTTAAGATTCCTAGTAGCAGACAAAACATCTTAGTCGCAGTAATACATAAGTACTTTGGTTATCGGTTCCTCTAAAACTCCCATTTGTTACCTATTAATGATATCCTGCAATAATTGTACACACATAAGAAATTTCAATAAAGAACTCATATATCTGTAGTCGACCTATCCTGATCTTAGTCTGGAGGGCTATAAAGTGAAGTGTCTTCTTCATTGTGCTCCCTCCCGCCATCTGCTAGTCTGGCCCTCCTCATCTCTCTCATCTGAGTCCGAGGGATATGGATATTCGGGCAGCTCTTGGTTTACTGATGGCCAAGATAATGGGCTAGAATAATCAGTAACACTCTCAGGCGTAGCTGTCCTGACATAGTGCTCTGCCATAGGAGCAGCTGAGGGAGTCAACTCTAGTACAGTCTCGGAAATCTCCTCCTCTAGCATCCCATATGAACCCTCAGAGGGGTCCGTGTCATAATTGTCCTCCGATGGATCCTCCTCTCTAGAAGTCAGAAATTCTGGGGGGAATCATCGCGGGGTCCTCAGAGGGAGTAGTCTCGATAGAATAGCTAAGGCTCCTCCTGCTCGGTTGCGGAGCCTGTGGTCCTGAATCTACTTTAGGGGTCTTCTTATCACCCCCACTGTCTGAGGCTGATCTCTTCATCTTTATTAATTTGTGCTTACCTACAGAAGAAGAGGGTCAAAAATAATCTTTCCTGGACTCTGGATCTATCGCACGATCTAAGATAGAAGGAAAGGTCAATGACTCTTAAATGCCTTGCAGCCTTCGGTTTATAAGTGTGGCCGGCTTCACACCCATAAACAGGACTCTACCGGACACGGTCTGTAGACAATCCCTATGATGTACTGCTTTGATACCACTTTTGTCACGACCAAAACCCATGGACCGTGACGAGTGCCCGATCATTGCTGACCAAGCACCCCTAAACTCGTACTTGCCATATGTTGAATAACCTGGTGGCCCATTTCTAACTCATATCTGAGCGATAACATCTGCTGCCAAATTTATGTAATAAACTCTGTTTCGAAAAAACTCATAATCTGTACACGTGGATATGTATATATAGGCATACGTGCAACAGATGACAACACAGTCCGACATGGCCACTACATGCGCTGTCCGAAAAATAGGAGACCACAAAGCTACATCATATTCCCACTATATACAACTGTCTACAGACCTCTATGGAGTCTAGCTGTAGAAAGACAAGACAAGGCCCTATCATACCCATATCTGTACACACCATAAATAGAATACCAAAAGCTGCAGCTCCGGATCAAATACAGCGCACTGATTGCGGCTGAGGAGATCCTACTGGTCTGGCTCATCCGAATGACTACCTAAACCTGCGGGCATGAACGCAGCGTCCACAAGAAGGGACGTCAGTACGAACAGTGTACTGAGTATGTAAGGCATGAATAGTAACATCGTAAGAGATACCGAACATGGAAAATAACATAATGAAAAATATAGAGCATAACATGAGATAAAAGAATGACCTTTACTTCTGAATTCCTCTTAAGGCAGATACCATGCATGCTCAACTTTCATAAAATCTTTCTCATACATATGTATCATAAAAGTGTTGCAGAACGCGCAGCCCGGTAGATATATATATATATATATAATAGTGCCGAGGAACGAACGACCTGATCCATTTAACCATATATCCCGCGTCTGGGCATCCCTGTCACGACCCAACCAGAGGGCCATGATGGGTACCCGGTGCTAACCCACCCGGGCACCTCTTCTCGTACATTCACAATTACATCTAGGTGAGCCACATAGCTAAATCGCACTTTCCATCCATTGTTCATACTAATCCCATTGGACAACAATACATTTATATCACCACGCCAATATAATTGTACATAAGCCGGCGAGGCTAACAAAAGATATCCGAAATATAAGCTGACAGGGCCAAACACATCTAACCATATACACATATCTACGAGCCTCTAAGAAGAGTATGTCTCATCATATAGGCGAGACAGGACTCCGCCATGCCCATAAGTATGTCCGCAAAAGAATAGATACCAAAAGCTGTAGCTCCAAATGAAATAGAGCCCCCGCTACGTAGTCCCTAAGTAATAAAGCTATGGATCAAGCCTGCCTCCCTGGCCACCTGCGGGCATGACGTAGCGTCCACAAACAAAAGGACGTCAGTACGAAGAATGTACTGAGTATGTAAAGCATAATCAACATCATTATAGAAGTATAAGAGACAACATAAGAAATAGCATAAGATGGGAGGTAGTAGAACCATCGTCATAAACACTTACCTGTCTTCCATAGGGACCTTCCATTTCTAATACGATTGTGCACATACATCCTTATCCGTATTTGTATCCGTATTTATTTACATTTTCATATCCGTATTCATATTCATATTCATAATCATATTCATATTCATAACATACCCAACCATGAAGGATCGATGTTTCATATACCAGGCCATGGCAAGGCTCGGTGATTATACATACTAGGCCCTGCCAAGGCTCAGGGTTATCCGTACCCAATTGCAGTGGTGCGCGCGCAATACATATCATACCCGGCCATATAAGCTCGGTATTACATAATAGTCATACATAGACATATATACATAAAAGCTCATAAGCATCTTTGACATCATTACTATCATCGTTTTATTACATCTATCTTTAGAGGATCACTCATCGTATAAGGAGTTTAGTAGAATCGTAAACATGACGAGGATCATGAGCTTTAGTAGCTTTAAAGATAGAATAAGTTGGAGGACATCATAGGCTCGTGAAAGAATAGATGTATGGCCAAGGAACCATGCCTTATTGAAACAAAGGGTTAACCTTACATACCTTTTCTTTTAGCTATTCTATCGCTTGAACGTTCTCCATCAATGCTCACGTTTCTACCTTCATTAGAGTTATACCAACATTAGATAATCAATAGCTTAGCATACTTGACTAAATCTAGAGAAAATTGGGCAGCATCTCCTTTATTTATACAACTTCCTCCATATCATATATCAACTCCCAAACATATATAATAACCTTCACAGCATCATAGCAATAGTCTATATTCACCTACATTATCCATATTTCCCAATTCACTTCAAATCATCCATATCCATGGTCATGGCGGACTATTACATCCACTCATATACAATTTCTATCCCATGTTCTTAATGTCAATTATAGCAAAATTACCATCACAACATATCAAGAATCATGACTCAATCCAAGCTACTACTCAAAAATGATACTATTCTTACACTCATGACCCATTTTCTATCTCCTCCTACAATCCAAGTCTTTCAACCTCTCAATACTTTAAACAACATGGAATGACCAAAAAACTTACCTTAGATGGTGTAGGAATGGACTTTGGGTGGAAATACTTCACTTGAGTAAAACCCTAGTTCCACTTCCACTTGGATTTCTTGTCTTGGATGAGCTTTAATGAGTTTCTTACACTTGACTCTCTTGGTTTGATGAAGTTGATCATTAATTTCTCTTGAATTCTTGTGGAAGAGGTGTGGAGAAATATTCTAGAGAGTTCTTGAGAGATGGGGAGTGAAGATGAAATGAAATGAAATGAACTTGGTCCCCTTTTTAATAATACACAATCTGTCCCGCTTTGATTTCACGGACCAACAAACGATCCGTGTGATTTAGACCGTATGTTTGGCAGTACTTTTGGTCCAGTGAAAGCTGCTAATTTGGGCAGAATATACAGCCTAACCTACGGCAAGTATATTTTATACGACCAGTATGTTGGGCTGTATAATGCCCAGCTTTTCCGAACTCGTTCTCGTCGACTCGTTTGATCTCCAATCCTTATGGAACCTTCTTAACACTTGTTTAGCACCTCATTATCAATCTAGGGGACGTTATAACTCTTATCCAAAACATCATTGAGTCATCATTAATTTGGTACTCATAAATCCTTTCCAATACATAACGTATACCTTGCCTTCCTTGGTAACTTTCTTATCTTACTTCGAATGTCTTTGAAATCTCAATTAGAGTCATCAAATGCTATTTCTTACTTATTGAAAATCGCATACTTCGTGACCTTCGTTAGTCTATTCACTGTGCATCAACGGAGAATTTTCCGAGGTGTAACAATCCTGCGTCCGGGAAAATATTATAATATACCAACTGATCAGGTAGATATGCGTATATAACGCCTCGCCTTTTTCCCGTAACCCCATATATACTTATACATATATATATATATATATATATATATATATATATATATATATATATATATATATATATATATATATATATATATATATATATATATATTTTAACATAAGTAGCATGCATGAGATCCCAAAGAAAGCTATAACTCTCATCGAAGTGACGTAAGGTCGGTAACCTCCGATTATATTATGAAACAATCATCATCCCTCTATTTCACCTTGAAGGAACAATTATTATATGGTGAGATCAACAACAATGAATAAAATTTAGAAAATCATGAAATAATTCAACATTCTCATCATAACATTGAATTCATAAACTTGGAACCTTTAAACATAAAATTATCATTATCATTGTAATCATCTTAGAAACATTCTCATCTTTAGAATCATGAGAAGCTTCAAGAATCGTGAACGTCTAGCTTTTGAAAACAAGGTGGTTATGGAAACATTTATGGAATCATAACATAGGAATCATGCCTTTCAAAGAAAGAGACGAGCATTAACATACCTTTTTGGTCGCCATAACTTTAACTACTCAACGCTTGTCCTCCCAGGCTCGTAAATCTATATTCAAGAAAATTTATACTATTGTTAGACTCACCTTTATACGCTTGTCTTAATCCTTCAAATAAATCTTTCTAGAATCTGCCGAAATTCGGGCAGCATCTCCCCTGTTTATACGCCTAGCCCCAAATCACAATCCAATAACCAACAACAACAACAATACCAACATCACAACAACATTATCAACACCAAAATGCTCCATGAAACATCCTACACGATATTTCTTTAGTCTAATAATCGATTCATTAATTATATGATATTCCAACGGTTTTACTCTCGGAAGTCAATCCAAATTCGCAACAACAATACCAACATCATTAGCAACGTCAGATACATATGAAAATAGCACCATAATTATTTTTATATTTCCATAAACTCCATTCCATATCACAATTATATTCTAACTTCAAACCATAATATCTTCCATCTTTCTACACTAAAGCCTTCCAAAACAATAAATGAAGTATAGGGTCTTACCTTAGGATGGAGAATGCACAAAATCCAAGCATAGTCTATGCCCACAAGATCAATACATCTTCAAGAACCATGAGTTAGTTCCCTTGATATACCTTTCTAAATCTTCAACTAAGATCCTTAATTAATTTGGTTATGGAAACTTTGTTTGGAGCTCTTGGAAGTTCGTAGTTTTTTCTAGAACTTTGGTGAGCTTATTCATCTGATTTTTGGTGAAAAAAATAAGGTTTCTCCCCTTTTATAAGGTTCTAAATTCGGGTCGGGTCACTGTAGCAGTTACTGTAGCACGCGTTTCTGCTCTGTCAGCCTAACTTGTAACGTCCATAATTCTCTACTCCAATGGCGTATCGACGAGCGGTTTGTTGCGTTGGAAATTAGACTCGACAAACTTCATATTAGGATTTTGAAACACCTTAAAACTCCTCATATACCTGGAGATACACCCCTCCAAAATTGACCCAAAATTCTGTTAACTTTTTCCAAATTTTCGACAAACTTATTCTCTTCGGTTTGCTTGATCCCGGAACCTTTAGATACTTGCTTAACACTTGTTAAGAGTATTCATTAGCCTTATAAGGGTTCCGTGACCTCTCCGAGCTTACGTTAGTTTACTTACAACGCAAATGACGCAAAAAACATTGAGGTGTAACATGGCTAGCCCGCCGTCACACATGCATGCCCTCATGAGGGTATTGAACGACGCACATGTACCGGCTGGTACAAGTAGTGAAGATTTAGCCAGACTAGTAGCTCATATCATTATAGAACATAAAATCTACTTCTCCAAATAGGAATTGCCAGTGGAAGGAACCTCTCACAACAGAGCCCTCCATATCACCCTAGAATGTCGTGACAAGGTCATCAGGAGAGTACTTATGGATAATGGGTCGGGCCTCAACATCTGCCCCATAACTAAATTAACGCAGCTTGGATGTGACATAGGCAAGATTCGCCAGAGCGGGACGAACGTCAGGGGATTTGATGGATCCCTAAGTGATTCCTTGGGAGAGATGGACCTACAAATCCAGGTCGGACCTGCCTCCTTCACAGTTGAATTCCAAGACATGGAAATCACTGCCAATTACAACAAGCTCTCGGGAAGACCCTGGATCCACTCCGCTGGTGCAGTACAATCAAGTTTGCGCCAGGCCATAAAATTTGAATGGCAGGGCCAGGAATTTGTGGCCGAACTTGAGAAGGATACCCAAAAATATCCTTACAACATTGTACCAGTGATCAAAGAAAGTCCCAACAGATCAAACTTCCAGGTGGTGGAATATGTGAGAGCCACCCACTCGGAAGAAGAGGTCGGTGAATAGATGCCAACAATCTATAAAATCATTGCCTCCGCTATACTGAGAAACGATTTTGAAATGAGGAAAGGCCTGGGGAGAGATTTGGAAGACATAACGTAACCTCTGCCCATTCCTGAAGAAAACTACCACTTCGATCTGGGGTATTCTCCTAGCAAGGATGAGATCACAAAATCCATCAGAAGAGAACCCAGAGCGAGGAAGCTACCACAACCAATTCTGGGATTGTACAAGTCATTTCCCAATAAGACACCAATACAAAATGGAGGAGAAGCTGATGGGGGTCTCAAGTTGTTGTTTCAAGAAGAGGGATGCTATGCGATCATTGAGAAAATCCAGGAGACGCTCACCGTACACAGTCTGGGGCCAAAAAAGTGCATGAATAATTGGACATCTACTCCCCTCTTGGCTCCTTAGTAGAGAGATGGATTTTCCTTAAAATCGTTTGCAAAAAAGAGGCGACGTCGGCCGAATCCCGAATGATCGCCTTTTCTAAATTACTTCATGATGTTTAAAAACGGAAATGGTCCGACGTTGTTCCGAACCAGGATCACAGCTTGTAACCAATTGCTCTAAATTAATGAAAAGGCCCGGTTTACATAAAACTGTTATCCTTATTAGATAATAAAATGAAAGTTTTCTAACTAATCACGCATAATGAACCATGAATAAGCGTAACTTTACTTTGCCTCGCCTTTTCAGTAGTAACCATAATAAAACAACCGAAAATGTCATGACGTGTCATGAAACGAATGAGGAAAATAGTCAGCAGGAGTACGACGAAGCGACAATGATGCCAGAGGGACTGGTAGAAAAATTAGAAGATAAGAAGAAGCCAAATATAGACGAAATTGAGGTGATCCACCTCGGTGACGAAAAGGATGTTAAAGAGACACGAATCAGTGCTCACTTAGGAGCTCCACAGAAAGAAAAGCTCATATGTCACGCCCCAAAACCCACCCTAGATGTGACCGTCATCCGATGTCATGAACAACATCGGAAGAACCTTATAGATCAATAACCATTAAGTCCATTTTTAATATTCTATCATTAAATGCTTAAGAGATGTTATAAATGACTAATTAAAGATCATGATCATAATTTATGAAATAAAAAATCAGCGGAAGTCTTATTCAACATTTAAATTAAAATGTGGCAACATGCCTCCATATAACATAAGAGACATCCAAACGCTACCCACAAGTTTATAACTATCTATGGAGCTTCTAAGAAAATAAACTAACTCAGGCCATAGCCTGAAACTGCTAAGAAGCAATAATTGACTAAATAAAAATCCACGAACAAATGTGTAGGCTCACCAACAATCTGGAAAGCAGAAAGTACTCCTAACCCACGAGATCTGTCTGTATCTGCTCTTCTTCGTTACCTAACTTACCATCAAAAACAACAATAGTATGTCTGAGTACTGAGTACTAAGTGAGTGCCTCGGGGATAATAAGTAATATAACAAACTACATTTATATAAGATCAGTGATAGAATTTCAACGACAAACAGTTGGAAATCCATAGATAAGAATAAAGCAACAACTTCACAACCATCAATAGAGAGACCATAAATCGGTATATAATTCAGTTACAACTTATTATGTCATTAAGTACAATTCCAGTCTCTTCAGTGCTTAGTAAAAACAGTTCCAATGGAATAGTTTGAAACCAAAGACAAAATCAATCGTACAACTCATCATTATCAATAGAAACCCATCAAGACACGTATATATATCTTTTTCGATTTAGTATACCATTTATTACTGTTTGAGTCTTTTCGATTTGAGGCCAATATCATCAACAAGTCACTCACATGCAAATAGTTCATTATTATCAATAAGCGACTCATAGGCAAACAAGTTATGAAACAAGCCACTCACAGGCTAATCAAAGTATAACACATGCCAATACAGGCCCAAACAAGTGAAACGAACGGACGACCACTTAAGGTTCCCTAAACCAGCATAGAAGTACCACATCGGGGTTATCACCCTCGAAGGATATCCTTCCTCCTGAATAGCTAGGCAAAACCACATCGGGGCATCTAACCCTCGATGACCACTTTTCCTCCGAATGGCTAGACAAACCCCACTAGGATCCATAGTGACTACCCTTCCTCCCGAGGAGGTAGGCCAAACACAAACAATATAAATCATGGCAAAAGAGCCGAATCACAATCCTAGCATAGAAGCTGAATTACTTAAATCATGGCATGAAAGCCAAATCACAAGTCATATCATGATAGTTACATTATTCAGTAAGGATTATGTTCATCATCCCATTATAGGGGTACATCAAACCATTTCAGTTTTAGAAACCAAGTTCACTTCTTTAAACAAGTTTCAAGTCCAACACAAGTCATTATAGAGCATTCACATAAGATAGTCAACCTAAAATTTGGTCTCGATCCAACAGTTAAATAAGCATGGAAACGCCAATTAAATTTGACTGGTCGGAGGGAATTCTACAACAACAGTACTAGGGTTTTGTCTTTAATAGAGTGCATCTAAATCAATCCTATTTCATGATTCTATCGACCATTCAATGTCTAAAACATAAACAAAATTCCATATAATCCATCAAAGTGTGAGGGGTCTACCTTTTTTGAAGAAATGCCAAAGCCTTAGTCTTGAATCCCTTTTGATTGGATTCTTTTGAAAACCCTAAGTTACGAATGATGAATTCTTGATTAGAATCCATGGATACATGTTAGAATTGACTTAGAAGTCTTAGAATAGGCTTACCTTGGTGTTCTTGATGATAGGAGATGGTAGAAGGTCGTTCTAGGGCTTGAAGGAAAGAAAAATAATGATTTGGACTGACAAGGACGAATATATACTATTCTGGAACATTTAATTTTACGCCCAACAAAATACTGGCCGTATTTTGTGATACTGGTGGTATTTCGGTCCGTATTTTTTTTTGTACTGCTCTGCGACTCTTCAGTAAAATAGCCATAACGTTTTGTACAGATGTTAGTTTGACCTCCATAATATACCGTTGGAAAGGTATTTCAAATATCTACAAGTTTTATGTTTTGCGTTTGCTCAAATTCCTAAGGAAAATAGCCAAAAACTGGCCATAAGTACTGACTGTCTTAGACTTAGACGAATTTAGAAGACCTTAAGAACTTCACTTTTTGGTTTGACTTCAAAACGATTGTTTATCACCCGAATTCATCCCGAATGGATTCATATGGCTAAAATATCAACTTAATACTGGTTTTCATATATTCACACCTAACTTGGATTTACGGGATGTTACATCATAGCTCTATTAAAGGAATATGTAAACGTCTTTGCCTGGTCATACGCATATATGCCTGGTCATACGCAGATATGCCGAGGTTGAGCCCCCATATTACCCATCAAGGAGGGTTTTGTCCCAATCAGACAAAAGACGCGAACATTTAAGCCAGAAATGAGTATTAGGATAAAGGACGAAGTAGAGAAATAGATCAAGTCTGGAATAGTGGAGGTGACATCCTACCCAACTTGGGAGGCCAACATAGTGCTAGTACCCAAGAAGGACGGAAAGATTCGAATTTCTGTGGACTACTGAGATCTCAACCGGCCAGTCCAAAGGATAACTTTCCTCTCCTAGACATCCAAATTCTATTAGACAATTGCGCCAAGCACGAGCTGCAGTCATTCGTGGATTGTTTTGCTGGGTACCATCAAATACTCATGAGCGAAGAAGACGCTGAGAAGAGAGCCTTTATCACCCCTTGGGGAGTCTACCATTATAGGGTAATGCCGTTCAGCCTCAAAAACACCGGCGCTACATACATGAGAGCTATGACTACCCTGTTCCACAATATGATGCATCGAGAGATTAAAGTCTAAGTGGACACACTACTAGAAATTTGGTCTATGGTAACGGTGCCGTTACCGTTGCAGTAGCTTGTTTTTCCGTTGCTATAGTGATAATGCAACTGTTTTAGTTACTGTTACAACAGCTTGCGTTACAATAGGTCTATTGTGACGGTTAATTGTGACGGTTTGTAAAACCATTGCAATAGATTATCCTATCGCAACGGTTTACTCTTCACGATCATTGCAACGGTTATGTGTCTACGGGAACAGATATGAACCGTTGCACTATAGATTTTTGCATCGGTTATTCAACACTATTGCAACGCTCATTTCTGACTATTCAACTATTGCTTCTTCCTATTGCAACGGTCGTTATAGAGCTAATGCAACTGCTATTTAATATTGCAACGATTAGTTTTAGGACTATTGCAACAATTATTATAATTCTACTGCAGCGGGTATTGTAGGTCTACCGCAACATATATTATGGGGCTACCGTGACAGTTATTGCGGTGCTACTGCAACGAGTATTATGATGCTACTGCAACAGATATTATGGTGTTGCTGCAACAGACTATAGAGGGCTAACACAATATAGACCACACATATATCAATCACAAGAAGAAACTATGCATAACTAAAATAATAATTCAAGATCTGACATCACAACAAAATAATAATTCAAGATCCAACATCATACCAAAATAATAATCCAAGATCCAACATCATATATACCAAAATAATAATTCAAGATCCGACGTCATACCAAAATAATAATACAAGATCCAACATCGATCATACCAAAATATAATCCAAGAGGTCAAGTAATATACATAAAAGCAAAATATCAAGATAATGTTTGACCATTCAAGAGGTGGAACACGTAAGTTTTCAATTTTCCAAAAAATTAACCCAATCCTCCTTAGTCGATCATGTATCTTCACTTCTTTCATCCCCTTGTTCAATTTCACCACTACAAAAAAATGATAAGGAAAAATGATTTAGAAAAGCTTTCATAAAAGAATTTAATCTCTACAATGCATACATACTAATGATGACAAGACTAGAAATGAATATACTCTTAGTCATATTCAAAGGTATTAGTGTTCACTTGACAACCTTATTCAAACACACACCCTAATGTACTGGACAACCATATCTCTAGTATAATCAAAGGTTGCAAAATGAGAGAATGGATGATATATGAATATTTCTCCTCTCAGCCAGCAGCCAGCAGCCACAGCAGCAGTAGCAGCCAGCAACCGCAGCAGCAGTAACCATCAGTAGCAGCACCAGCCAAACAAGCTGTTTGTGGGGTTTCTGTTCTTAAGAAGCTGTTAAAAGCAGTTATTGACAGTCAAAAGCTAAAGGACCATATGTTTGTTTCTTTTGCCTTCCATATTTTGGTTTTAGCAATTTGTCTTGAATCACATTCTTTTCTTTTCCAGCATTATAAAGCAAGTCCCTTTTACATTCTTTTCTGTAACTGATTTGGTTTGGAAGTATTGGAATGAGAGGCGAGTTGGATAACAGTATCTCAGAATTTAAGTGCAAAGCATAACTTTTTCTTTCCTTCACTTTCCTTTTGTCAATACCTTCATCTCAACCTTTTAGCCTTAAAAAAGGGAAAGAAACGTCGTCTAATATGACTTAATAGCTCTCCAATTTTGTCCGAAAACATAAGGAGAAACGAGGAAAAGCATCATAGTTATTGTGTACTTTTTGTAGTTTAGCCACATAAACTGGTTTCTTGATACTACTTTTTAACAGCTTCAACAGGGTTAGCACAACTAACTTTAGTTATGCACAAGAAAAGCTTCTTCATTTTTCTTTCCCCAGCCAACAAGTCCATTCATCTAACTTCTAATTAAATATGCTATTTTCCTTTTTTACTTTGAAGCACATAAAGCATTCCAATTCATAGGTAGAAAGAAATAGTTCTGGTTAGCTAGTTTTCTATATACTCCTTGTATAGCGACGCTCAACACTATTTTTCAAAGTAATCTTTTTTCTCTAATGATGTGCAAAGACACCTCGACTCATTTACTAACAGAAAACCAGAAAAGAAGTGCTGCAAACTAGACTAGGCCAAGACATATATAGGCAATGAAAAATGCTCAATATCAATATCGTGGAAGTAACCCTCTCACTATTGGAATAACAAGTATACAAAATCATTAATAACTATGGTTCCAGTAGATACTGAAAGATTTAAACCATCCTTACAACTTATAACACCGTGATGTTTCACAACAAGGCTTGAGAATAGTATCCAATCTGCAGTTGGAGCAGGCCACATAGCTGCAGCTCTATATATATGAAACTTATTAGAACTGAAAGAGATTATACTGGTGCCACTGATTGCAAAATGAGTGGTGCAGCTGGTTTTTTAGTTTGCAGGATATATATACAGCAACACACAGATGTGCATGCAACTTATCAGCAACTTTTTTTTTCCAAGTTTTAGTTTAATTTTACCATGTTCATTGTATAGTAATTTGTAGAACCAATATAAGTCAGCTATATCGCAACAGAGAAGAAGTGAGACTAACCTTAATTGTTGCTATCTACTTGTGGGGCAGACGTAGCTTCTCCCGGTGAAGGAGCACACAATGCTACTAGCATGTCTGGACTAATTAATCCTGCACGTTGGAGTTTTTCAATTACTTTTGCAGTAATGTCTGGAGTATCTTCTGCTCGCATAGTTCTCTTTTGTTCCTCCATTTGTTCCTCCATTTTTTGGATCCTTTCTTGCATTTCTTGCACTACATCATTTGTGGCATTTGAAGTTGGTTCAAAAGTTCCAGCTTTTCCTTTCAAAGAGGTCTTTGTAACCCCCCGTCCATATAGTCTTAGATGTCCCGGATGTTCTGGACCCATAACGGCTGAGTATGCATCAACAGGCTGACTACCATCTGCGCTTAGTTGTGTTTCAATTTCCTCCATTTCAGCCTAACAAAGAAAATCCAACAACCGCACTCAAGCAAACAAAAACTAACAATAACTAATATATTTCAATAAAAACTTGCAATACATAATATACATACAATTTTACTAGTTGTGTCTTCATTTGACTCCTTGTACAAGCGCCCGGGTTTCCTTGCTCTTGTTTCCACAAAGATCTTCTTAAGTGATACATTTCCCTTGGTTTTTTCCTAGTAACATCAAAATGGATATAAAAAATCGCTTAAAATGACAGGTTAAGACTTAATAAAAAAAATAAGAGAACACACCAATTTATTGCGGACTAAAGCGAAACCTTTTTTGCCGACTGTGTGCGGATTCAATAACTTCTTCCGATTCACAGTATTTGTTTTAGACATTTTCTGCAACAGAGACAAGAAGATAAGAAGAGAAATTACAAGAAAAAAGAAAGCAGTAGCAGTAGCGATACTGCAGCAGAGAAGAGAAAGGTAAAAAAAACCTACAACGACAGCCATATCGCAACAAAGAAAGAGAAGACAGAGAGACAGAAGGACACTTGCACCAGAGAAGAAAAATGTATTCTGGAAATATATTTTACCTGGAATTTCTCAGACTTCCAATATTCGAGGAGCTCTTTAAATTGACATTCTGGAATATGACCTGGACTTTTTGCCATTATGATTTCATCAGTGACTTTTGGCTTGTAACAAAGTTTCTTCAAGTCCCTTTTATGCCTTCTCCAAGCAGCATGAATTGCATTCAAAGTCCACTTTTTGCCAGCTTCAGGAATATCATATTTCTCCTACAATTTTGTGTCATTTTGTTAGCATAAACAATACTTTTAACAGATACTTAAATATTGGAAACTTCAAACCTTGGTATATATCCATAAATCATCTTTTGTGTCCATTTTCCTCCAATCAAGTATATCAAATGGGCAAAGGGTCGCAGTCCTCGCTAATGTACCGAGGAAGCTACCAAACTCTATTACAACATCTTCAGTAGGACCAATAGGTTGATTGAGCCTATTCAGTAGGATCAATTTACGCTTATGTCGGCTATGCATACTATGCATTTGCGTTCTGCCTCTTTTTCTTTTCTGAGTCGAAGGGCCTAAAGTTAAAAGAAAATGCAAGAAATTAGAAGTCATGGATGAATTTAATAAGTTCGTAAGCTATGTGTTACCTTCTTCAGATTGTTCATTTGTGGGAGGAATTGTAGAATCCATTGGCATTTCCTCCTCGACGGGCTGTTGCTCCGCGACGGGCTATTGCTCCTCTACATATTGCTCTTCTACAAGTTTCTCATTTTGGTTAGATTGTGGTGCTACTGGCTGCTGTTCTCCAATTAATTCTAGCAGATGATCTCTCTCTGACCTTATAGCTTGAACAGTTCCGTTTGTGGTTAATAACTGTCGTTTTTTATTTGCCAAGGATGACAATGAACCAGGTTTAGCATATGCTCTGGTTTGAGCTCTTTTGCTTCTTGTTGAAGGCCCTTGTTGACTCATGACTATCCAGATCTGTGTAAATCTAAGACTGAACAAGTGAGAAAATCTGGAGGACAAAAATAATAAGCATGATACATATTATTAAAAATCTGATATAACACATGATGAAGATGTTGAAGATCATGATAAGATCACTGATCATGATAAGGTTACTTAGGATAAGTACAATCTTATTATTGTTATTGTTAAGTAGTTGGGATAAGCTTAAGTATTAGAGGTTAGTTAAATGTATAACTCTATCATAGACTAGTTTCCTTCATGCATTAGAAGTGTGCTATACGAGTGGTGCATGTGTATAAATACACTACCACTGCATTTGTAAGTATTATCAGTGAATACAAAGCATTTCTGCATAGCCTCAGATTTCTCATGGTATCAGAGCTTTAAGCTCTTCTTCCGCTACTGAAAATCTCTGGTTATTAAAACTCAGTCCAAAAACAAATGGCATCAACTCCAAACACTCTTTGCACCATCTCATTACCTGATATGGAGGACTCAAATGTTGCAACTCATTCAAGTCATGAGATTAGCCTATCTCATCAAGGATGAACCAACCACAATAAATGAACCAAAACTGACAGTCTCTGAAGAAACTTGTTACACCCCGGAAAGTTTGCGTTACCAAGACTGCGAGGTCTTAGTACGAGCCCAAGGAAGAGCAGAGTTATACAGGAATTAGGGAAGAAGGTTTTATTATCTGCGTATAAGAGTATACATGTGACATTTGGGGATCGTATGGAATAAATCAGTTAACAAGTTACCTGATAATAGCCCTCGTAACCACGAGTTAAGGTGGGGCCCACATGTCGGGATTATATAAAGGACATATGAAGAGATATATGGGTAGTACATGTGAAGTTTAGCAAGTTCTAAGAAGGGCCCATAAGCCAAAAATGAGTGTAAGCCCTCCAAAAGGACGATTTAAGAAAACGTTTTCGGGTGATCTGACTTCGAGGGGCCAAAACGGTATTATAGGTTTGGAATTTGGGCAACTCCCAGAATGAAAGTTGTATATAATTGAAATAGATTTCCAACCATAGGTCGTGGGTCCATAGGTGACCTAGGGATAAGGAGATACAAACGTTTTAAGGCAGAAAGGTCAGTGGGCTAGGCCCAATCCGAGCCCAACCGGGTTAGGCCCATGACCCATGCCTATTTAAGTGAAATTTCAGCCCTTTCTCCTCGTTTTTCAGACCAAGAACACCAGAAAATTCTGGAAAGAGAGAGAGAGAGAGAGAGAGAGAGAGATAGAGAGAGGAGCCTTGGAGAGAAGAAAAACCAATTTTGACCAAAATCTGAGCCCCGAATCCCGAAGCCCATGAAGAGAAAAATGTTCTACGCTGCGTTGCCTTCAATTTGAGCTAAGAATCAACTAAGAAGAAGAGGGTGGACGTGGTGGCTGCACACTTGAGGTAAGATTAAGGTTCCTTTTCATTGTTAACAAGCTTATTCGGAGTTTTAACGGATTAGAACGGAAACAATAGTGTGATAAATTCGTTTGGTGGTGTTGTCAAATTATGGATTTGGGCTTGAAGAGGAATTTGGATAAAAAGTATATGTATTTATTTTGTAGGATGTTGAAGGTGTTGTTATCGATGTTGTTGGTATTAATTTCGGCTTCTTTACGGAAATAAAGTTATTAATTAGTCGTATCGCAAATTGGTTGGTTGAGAAAATGGGAAAACGGTGTGTGGGCTGTTTTATGACATATATTGGTGTTGTAAATGATATTACTACTATTGGTATTGTTGTTGATGTTGTTGGTTATTGAATTGGAATTTCGGGCGAGGCATATAAACAAGGGAAATGCTGCCCGAATTTCGACAGAATCTAAAAGGAATTTTAATTAAAGTTTCGAGACGAGCGTATGACGATAATTCTAATAATATTGTGAATGGTTGTATATGTGGATTACGAGGCTACGAATAATCTCCAGTGAATTGCAAGATAGGAAGTAAGTTGAAAGTCGAGAATTATCTTCCAGGTATGTTAAGGCTCGTCCCTTTCTTTCAAAGGCATGATCTCTAGGTTATGATTTTATAAATGTTACCATATTTTCCTTGTCATCTAAAGTTAAATGTCCCAGATTCCAAGGCATGATTTCCTTCTTGATATTCCATAAATGTTTTCCTAAGTACTCCTATTTTCCAAAACCAAAGGTTGTGATTATGTGAGTTCTTATGATAACGACGAAGGACATGTTTTTCAATGACAACGATGATTTCAAAAGTGAGAATATTATTATGATGACTATGATGAGAAGGATTCCATGACTAAAGGTTCCAAGTTTACGATTTCCATGACGATATAAGAATGTTGAGCCACTTCTTGATTTCTCAATTTTATTCATGGATGATGACTATTTCTTTTAAGATTCCAAAGATACATGACTTGATGCCATATGAGATTTATGATCCTATTCTATGTTTTCTCCTAATTCTATTCTTCATCGATAGTCACACCTTAAAATCATTGTTCTTTCAAGGTGCGCCAAAGCGACGATGAGTATTCCATAATATAATCGGAGGCTACCGACCTTACGTCACTCCAATACAGTTGTGGCTTTTGATTAGGCTCTTATGCATGCTTTATATATATATGTATGTATTTTCTCACACCGCGCCGCGCTATAGTCGGCCGGGCAGGCACGTAGATGTGCACACCACTGCAGTGGGCATGTTATGATATTGCCCCGGACGCGGGAGGCCTGGACGTAGGCTAATGATGATAACACCGAGCCTTTATGGCCAGGCATGATATTATATATGACACCGTGCCTTAATGGCCGGGCATGTTACTATATATCTGTATGTATAAAAAAATGTTTTTTTAAAAAAGGCTAAGCATGCATGACATCCGCCCTACGAGGCATTCAGATGTACAGGTTATCTCTCTTATTCCTTGTTACTTTTCATATTTATGTTATGTTGTTACCCATGCCTTACATACTCAGTACATTATTCGTACTGATGCCCTTTCTTGCGGGCGCTGCGTTTCATGCCACGCAGGTGTATACAGATGAGTAAAGGATATTGCTAGAAGATGTTCCAGCTGGATTGGCGAGCTCCATTTCTTTCCGGAGTGTTGCCGAGTCAGAGTACCCATGTCATGGTATAATGATTTATGTTAGAGACTTTGCAGACAGAGTCACGTATATAGTATGTCATTCTTGTAAGCGGCTATTTAAGCCTATGCATCATTATGTATTATGTTATAAATTTCATATGATTATAGATTTTGCTTGATTTGATAAAGACGAAAAGAATGTTTTTGTTAAAAGCTTTCACTATGCATTTCAGTTCATGACTTAAGGACTATGAGTATAATGAGATCCAGCGGGTTCGCTTGGCTCTAAGTAAGGGTCGGGTGCCTGTCACGTCCTATCGGGATTGAGGTGTGACAAGTTGGTATCAGAGCGGTTCGTCCTAAGGGTTGTCTCCAATGTCGTGTCCAGTAGAGTCTTGTTTATGGGTGTGAAGCGCGCCACACTTATAAAAAAGAGGTTGCAGGGCATTTAGGAACTATTGACCTTCTCTCTTATCTTAGATCGTGCCATAGAGCTAAATCATAGGATAAGACATCCCGGATTCTAACCGAATGCTTTGATCATGGATAAGCGATTGATTATGCCGCTATGAGAGAACTGCTTCGAATTGAAGTTGTTCATTTGAAAGGTATGTCTCCTGTTTTATTAATATGGATAGATGTTGATGTAAGAACTTGAGCAAAATATTATGGGCATTTGTGATTGCTCTATGAGGCATTGGATATGTTTTCTGGGTTGTGTGCAGGAATGAGGTAGTAACAATTATAGAGGAAACTCTGCCGAAATTTTTACAAATTGAATTGTTTGCATTTCTATAGAGAAAGAGTAAAGAGAAAATATGACCATCAGCCATTGGTAAGTCATGGTTGAAGGAACAATTATGGGACTTATTGGAAACATAAAGAAAGTTGATACAAGGAACTTAAATGCAGTATTATGAATTATAGATTAGAATGGCTAGTGAGTGGTAACAAAGAGGTATTGATACGGGAAGAAAGTTAACGAGTACGGGAAAGTCACATTTAGAAGTATATATAAATATGTACGAGATTAAGATGGGTTTGTACTCCTTGTAGAAGGATCTACAAAACTTTTAAGTAGATATTGTTAAGTGGCAAGCGGGAAAGGAGCCCCTTTAAGAGCAATGGAAATCTAGGAGGGCCTTCAAGATGAAAATACGAGAAATAAATGTACATACGAGCAAGCTATGCTATCGTAGGGGGAAATAAGAAATGAACGAACAAAGAAAGAAAATGACGTCTATGAGTGCTTATAAGTTGATGGAAATGTGAGGAAAGTATGATTAATGATATATTCCTCGATACATAACAGCCTGGGTGAAGGGCAAACTTGATTGTAAGGTGTTCGTTTCTCCCCCCCCCCCCCCCCCCCCTTCTTTGGCGTAAACCCGGCTAGAACATGAACATGAGCGTTACATAACCAATCCAGTCCATTCCCATGCCTTATATTTCGAATCTTAATGCCTTGTCATTCGATCGATTCTTGAAATATTACTTTGCTCACCATCGACTATTCCTTTGGATTCCATAAGAAATTCAGAGGTTATGATCTTGTGTTACTCGAAAGGCCAAGAATCACATCCTTAATTTCTCATTCAAAATCAGCCTCAGAACATCGCTGCGGAAGAAAACAGAGTTCTGCGCAGAAAGCTTCAGGGCATTGCGCTTTCCGTCCGCATCGCAGAAGGAAAGCGGAAGGCTTCAGAACTTCCCGCTTTTCGTCCGCATCGCGGAAGAAAAGCGGAATTCTGCACATAAAGAAGTTGCGCTTTCCGTCCGCATCGCAGAAGGAAAGCGGAAGCTCCCAGAAAGTTGTGATTTTCTTCCGCATCGCGGAAGAAAAGCGGAACCCTGCGCAGTTATTTTTTTCTTTTCCGGACTAGACCAATAATGGTACACGCATATGAATAAATGTAATGCACCCTTTTACGGCTGGAGGAGCATGGTGTAGTTGGGCATTCTATAAGGAGCCTAACGAATTCTAATGTCACCATGGATTCATTAACCTAAGGGACTATTAGACATGAAGGAAGGAAGTGATTTGAATTGTGTCCAAAATGTGTGGACATTCGACTTGATACAAGAATTCAATTAGCAAAAGAGAAATAAGTCAAACCATGTGATGATGGTAACTTTGGCTTTATATGGACTAGGAGAGTTGAGGGATCGTTAGGCTCAGCCAATTGACTACCAAAGACGGTCAATACTCGAAAGTTACGGGTATATGAGGACATTCTTAGACAAATTAGAATACTCCCTAGTACAGGAGAAATAAATGTACCAGCTTGAAGGAGTCGAAATTTGAGGGGAATTAATATAGCAAGGATGTGCTGCAAAAAAAAAAATGGAAATGGACTAAATGCAAGTATATTAGGAGACATACAGGTAAACGGAGGTACAACAGGATAATGAAGGTTTAAGAAATCAGAGGAAATAAGTTTTGTCAATGCAATACGTGGTGTCCCGGACTATGATTCGAATCACTCGTACCAGAGAAATATTTTGTTACAGGTAAATATGCAGCAGACGTACTCCAAAAAGGTAACGGAGAAAGTGAGAAGGCCTACAAGTGATCAAGTATGCTTATGGATAGCACGACAATAGTACTACCTGAGGTTTGAAAATATCTCTTGCGCCATGAAATCGTAAGTCACCATTTATATTGAATTGCGAGAGTATATGTTACAGGACCATATGAATAATCGTCCTGATAGAATGGCTAGTAAAATAGTGCGGAGACGACGATAAATATTTGAAGAAGAATGGAAACTCGTCAAATCTCAATCAGCCACTAGTATAGGAGAGCCAAATACTTAAAGAGGGAAGCACACTCGTATTGAAAGGAAGTTATGATTAAGCAAGATTTTATTTTAGTCCCCAGCTTATGAGTTATTTGGTAATGATGTTAAGATTAGAGGAGAAGAAATAGGAGGAAGATTCAAATAAGGATTTGAAAATATTTTGAATAGTAGATTATCCGGAGATATGATCATTAGTATGTTGTAAATGTAATCTGGTGCTAAGGGATAACAATGATGACAAGAAAATATTGTATACAAGTGTATAAGGAATGGTGCTGACGATTGTTATATAGGTCGAATGGAGTTCCATTTGAATATAGATCTCTTGGCTATGTATTTTTGATGCATTGGATGAGTAATCCGAGGTAAAGTAATTAATGAGAATAATAAGTCATTAGCAAGGAAATGCTATTACAAGCCATTTGGGCGCTACCATAGGTGGAATTATGATGACATTGTAAGGAATTAAGCAGCTCGACTAAGGAATTAAAAGGGAGGTGAGATGGTACGTATGTAAAAATCGATTAATACCAAGAGCCTAATCGGAAGTAGCACTAGAGAAGCAAGCAAGGAAAAATGCCGCAGCTAAGTAAGGAAGTGGCCAATTAGTAGACAAATGAAGGGCTGCGAAATAAAGGAACTAAGCCAACGGAAGGTGAAGTCGTGGAAGTAGGTGATGACAATATCACAAGAAAAGAATCCAAGGATATAACTAAAGGAGATGGACATTTAAGGAATTAATAGATCCGCTTGATTGATAAACCGAAATGACGGATAATTGCGTCAAACTATGGGAAAGACTTACTAAGTGATAATCAGGCAAAGGTTAAAAGTAAAAGGAGAACCCCAAAGGAAATGATCAAAAGATATCACGTTCGATTGGAACAAGCGGGTGACAATGAGACTTCGTGGAACAAGTAACAGGATGGCTCTTGTTGGAAAAAGGAGGTTAATGAAGGTTACAGACAAAAGAGAGCAGGAACTTCTGAATTCACTCCTAATTTATTAGTCGAACTAAGGATCAGAAACTTTAAGCGTAAATTAAAGGAAATGAACCTTGAAAAGAAGAGGTTTGAAATGTGTTCGATATAAGTACAAGAATTGTCGTTAGATATCCAAGTGCCAGAAATCCAATTGAAGGAAAGAGAAATTAAGCGAGACATTTCGGCGTTAAACTAGTTTAAAGATAAAGTACTGCAAAGATTAATTTGACGGCTATAGAAAGCCAAGGATGCTAAATGTGATCAGCCTTAAAGCTATCTCTAAGGAAGTAAGAATAAGAATAAGTCAACTCCAAAGTGATAAAGGCTTATGACATCTGTGAAACGTAAGAAGGATATGTAGAGCTCGAAGAGAACAAGAATTCCTGAATAGAAAGATGATGAGATCAAAAATTGGATAAAGGTATGTGGTAAGCACGGGGTGAAAAGGCATACAAGGATGTAAACAACGAAAGATGAAGAGACAATGAAAGCGATAAAGCATGGAGAGTTAGAGGACAGATAAGTAATAAGAAAAGGGATGGCCTTGAGTTCGAGCGTAAATTTGGCCACAAAAGAAGAAGGATAAACTACGTAATTCGAATAAGTTCAGTTTTAAATGAGCAAGTAAGACTGCAAGTAAGTAAAGTAAATACTGACAAATACAGGTAAAAACATTGACATCTACCTCAGAGCGAACTCTACCTCAACATTCGAGGACGAATGTTTTTAAAGGGGGGAAGGATGTTACACCCCGGAAAGTTTGGGTTACCAAGACTGCGAGGGCTTAGTACGTGCCAAAGGGAGAGCAGAGTTATAAAATAATTAGGGAAGAAGATTGTATTATCTGCGTATAAGAGTATACATGTGACATTTGGGGATCGTATGGAATAATTCAGTTAACAAGTTACCTGATAATAGCCCTCGTAACCACGAGTTAAGGTGGGGCCCACATGTCGGTATTTTATAAAGGACATATAAAGAGGTATATGGGTAGTACATGTGAAGTTGAGCAAGTCCTAAGAAGGACCCATAAGCCAAAAATGAGTGTAAGCCCTCCAAAAGGACGATTTAAGAAAACGTTTTCGGGTGATCTGACTTCGAGGGGCCAAAACGGTATTATAGGTTTGGAATTTGGGACAACTCCCAGAATGAAAGTTGTATATAATTGAAATAGCTTTCCAACCATAGGTCGTGGGTCCATAGGTGACCTCGGGATAAGGAGATACAAACGTTTTAAGGCAGAAAGGTCAGTGGGCTAGGCCCAATCCGAGCCCAACCGGGTTAGGCCCATGACCCATGCCTATTTAAGTGAAATTTTAGCCCTTTCTCCTCATTTTTCAGACCAAGAAAACCAGAAAATTCTGGAAATAGAGAGAGAGAGAAGAGCCTTGGAGAGAGAAAAACCAATTTTGACCAAAATCTGAGCCCCGAATCCCGAAGCCCATGAAGAGAAAAATGTTCTACGCTGCGTTGCCTTCAATTTGAGCTAAGAATCAACTAAGAAGAAGAGGGTGGATGTGGTGGCTGCACACTTGAGGTAAGATTAAGGTTCCTTTTCAT
Source organism: Lycium barbarum (assembly GCF_019175385.1). NCBI lineage: Eukaryota > Viridiplantae > Streptophyta > Magnoliopsida > Solanales > Solanaceae > Lycium > Lycium barbarum. The sequence goes on along the minus strand of NC_083346.1, from coordinate 44,710,791 downwards.
TGTTAACAAGCTTATTCAGAGTTTTAACGGATTAGCACGAAAACAATAGTGTGATAAATTCGTTTGTTGGTGTTGTCAAATTATGGATTTGGGATTGAAGAGGAATTTGGATAAAAATTATATGTATTTATTTTGTAGGATGTTGAAGATGTTGTTATCGATGTTGTTGGTATTAATTTCGGCTTCTTTACGGAAATAAAGTTATTAATTAGTCGTATCGCAAATTGGTTGGTTGAGAAAATGGGAAAACGGTGTGTGGGATGTTTTATGACATATATTGGTGTTGGAAATGATATTACTACTATTGGTATTGTTGTTGATGTTGTTGGTTATTGAATTGGAATTTCGGGCGAGGCATATAAACAGGGGAAATGCTGCCCGAATTTCGACAGAATCTAAAAGGGATTTTAATTAAAGTTTCGAGACGAGCGTATGATGATGATTCTAATAATATTATGAATGGTTGTATATGTAGATTACGAGGCTACGAATAATCTCCAGTGAATTGCAAGATAGGAAGTAAGTTGAAAGTCGAGAATTATCTTCCAGGTATGTTAAGGCTTGTCCCTTTCTTTCAAAGGCATGATCTCTAGGTTATGATTTCATAAATGTTACCATATTTTCCTTTTCATAAAAAGTTAAATGTCCCAGATTACAAGGCATGATTTCCTTCTTGATATTCCATAAATGTTTTCCTAAGTACTCCTATTTTCCAAAACCAAAGTTGTGATTATGTGAGTTCTTATGATAACGACGAAGGATATGTTTTTCAATGACAACGATGATGTCAAAAGTGAGAATATTATTATGATGACTATGATGAGAAGGATTCCATGACTAAAGGTTCCAAGTTTACGATTTCCATGACGATATAAGAATGTTGAGCCACTTCTTGATTTCTCAATTTTATTCATGGATGATGACTATTTCTTTTAAGATTCCAAAGATACATGACTTGATTCCATATGAGATTTATGATCCTATTCTATGTTTTCTCCTAATTCTATTCTTCATCGATAGTCTCACCTTAAAATCATTGTTCTTTCAAGGTGAGACAAAGCAACAATGAGTATTCCATAATTTAATCGGAGGCTACCGACCTTACGTCACTCCGATACAGTTGTGGCTTTTGATTGGGCTCTTATGCATGCTTTATATATATATATATATATATATATATATATATATGTATTTTCTCACAGCGCGCCGCGCTATAGTCGGTCGGGCAGGCACGTAGATGTGCACACCACTGCAGTGGGCATGTTATGATATTGCCCCGGATGCGGGAGGCCTGGACGCAGACTAATGATGATAACACCGAGCCTTGATGGTCGGGCATGATATTATATATGACACCGTGCCTTAATGGCCGGGCATGTTACTATATATATGTATGTATAAAAAATGTTTTTTTGAAAAGGCTAAGCATGCATGACATCCGCCCTACGAGGCATTCAGATGTACAGGTTATCTCTCTTATTCCTTGTTACTTTTCATATCTATGTTATGTTGTTACCCATGCCTTACATACTCAGTACATTATTCATATTGACGCCCTTTCTTGCGGGCGCTGCATTTCATGCCACGCAGGAGTATATAGATGAGTAAAGGATATTGCTAGAAGATGTTCCAGCTGGATTAGCGAGCTCCATTACTTTCCGGAGTGTTGCCGAGTCAGAGTACCCATGTCATGGTATAATGATTTATGTTAGAGACTTTGCAGACAGAGTCACGTATATAGTATGTCATTCTTGTAAGCGGCTATTTAAGCCGATGCATCATTATGTATTATGTTATAAATTTCATATGATTATAGATTTTGCTTGATTTGATAAAGACGAAAATAATGTTTTTGTTAAAAGCTTTCACTATGCATTTCAGTTCATGACTTAAGGACTATGAGTATACGAGATCCAGCGGGTTCGCTCGGCTCTAAGTAAGGGTCGGGTGCCCGTCACGCCCTATCGGGATTGGGGTGTGACAAAACTACTGCTAGCAGTGGTAAAAGCAGTGACAAAGCTAGTGATAAAAGTTGTGAGAAAGCCAGTGATAGTAGTGATGATTAGGAACAAAAGGATGTGTTGCTGAGAAGTTGGATTTATGGTACTCTATCAGAAGAAACCATGTATCTCATTGTGGGATGTAAAACTGCCAAAGAGATGTGGGAAACTCTGGAGGAAACTTACCTTCAGGCCACTAAGGACAAGGAGTTTCAGCTGAAGCAGCACCTTCAAACCATTAAACTTGGGAGCAAAACAACTGATGAGTTCTTGAAGGAGTTCAAGAACATATGTGATGGTTTAGTAGACATTCATAAGCCAATTGATGAGGACAAGGGATCTAAAAGAGGAGGACTGTATGCCTTGGAGGACAACAACCTAGCATTGACAGCAATACAGACAAGGAGGAGTATAAGTATTTTAAGCTCTAGTGATGTTTGGCATGCCAGACTTGGGCATCCAAACTCTAAGTTTTTAGAAGTTTTAGACAAAAATAAGTGTATCAATATCACTTGTTGGAATAAAAGTCCTACTGTTTGTGTTAGTTGCCAAATGGGAAAAGGTTGTAAATTGCCTTTTGGCTTGAGAAATAAGATTGAAAAGGAACCTTAAGAAAATCAGAATTCTTTGAGGTGTTTGTCAAGTTCCAGAAAATGGTTGAGAAACAGTTTTCTAAAAGCATTAAAGTGTTTCAAAGTGATGGAGGGGTGAGTTTTCTAGCATTGTAGGAAGCCTGCAATATTTGACACTGACCAGACCTGACATAACTCATGCTGTCAACCTTGCTAGCCAGTTCATGCAGAATCCCAACTCTGTGCACTTTCAGGCTGTCAAGAGGATACTAAGATATGTACAAGGAACTATTTCTCATGGGCTATGTATTATATCTCAGTCCTCATTCAGACTATATGGCTTCTCAGATGTAGATTGGGCAGGGTGTGCAACAACAAGAAGATCCACCACTGGCTACAGCATATATCTTGGTGCAAATTGTGTATCTTGGTCCTCTAGGAAGCAAAACACAGTGGCAAGGTCAAGTGCAGAGGCTGAATATAGAGCCTTAGCTGCTACAGCAGCTGAACTCACATGGATAACTTATATTTTGCAGGATATTGGAATCTACATCAAGTCTGCTCCTACACTGTTCTAAGAAGCCCAAACACAGATATGGGATCAAGCATGGTTCTAAGAAGACATATAGAATAATCAAGAAAGACTTAACAACAGAGTTTTAAGCCATTTCAAACAAGTTATAAACTTAAAACAATTTCAAACACTACATAAACAGGTCAGTAGGTTTAACAAGCATTCCAGGTTTCAATCAAGGTTTGCTGTAATCAGCTTTAGTCATTTTTAGTTCTTTAAAATCACCTCAGCATATAGCAAGTTTGACAGACTAACAGTAGAGTCTCTAGGACACCATAAACTTGTTCTATTTCCAGAACTTGCACAAAAAAAAAAAACCACATATACAAGTAAGAACCTATGGGATCATAATGAGTGCATGAATGCTACCCTAAGCTAGGAATGAAATGCTAAGTGTAACATGGTTCAACAGTTTGCAAGGAGGAAAAATGTATGTGAGACAATTCAAATTTCCTAAGCAAAAGAAGGGGGGGGGGGGGGGTGCATCACAAAAGCAAGTATCACTCTTAACCTTTTAAGAAGCCTTAGTTCCTAGTTTAGATTCCCTACACCTAGTTCAATAGGTGATTATATTAGGTAAAGAGAACCAAGTAGTCAATAAACAATACAAGTTACAGGTGACCAAACAACATGAATATTGCAAATAAATAACCAACATGAGACAGGACAGATGGTCTGTAAGTCACAAGCAAATCAGAGGTGCAAATGAACTTCAAGTAGGAAAAATGACAAGTTTCAAGAATTCCAAAAGGAAAAACTGAGACAAAATGGTTCATGGCACTACCCTGGGTGCAGGAGATGGCTCAGCGGACAAGACTTGATTCAGACAAACAGACAAGACTAGGTAACTAAACATTATTAGTAAATCAAGTAAAAATAGGATCACCTAAGCATGGTGCCAGTTTTAAGATTCATTTTAATCTACCTAGTAGTCATGTTAAGTAAAGGAACTGAATAAACTATAAGCAATATCAGTGTAAGACACAATAGCAGCTAATATGGACACTATAATCAGGTTGCAAACAGGACGCATGGAAGGAACAGCATAAAATCACCAACAACACTAATCCTTTCTCTAGATTCATTAGTCTATTTTTGGTCAAGAACATAAGCCCTTCCCTTACAACCTTGAAATCAAATGACAAAGGTAAGAAGTTAAAGCACATTTTAGAAATTCTTAGCATCAGTAGGCTCTATTTTGTCTCTGATTTTAAGACTTAGGGTGAAACAATCAGAGCTACAAGTTCCAAAGTGTCTTATGGCCACAGTTGAGTATCCTAGGGTCAAAACAGGTTCATTTTGCAACTTTTAATCCTCAAGGCCATGCATTGGCTAGTTACAGTCTCAATCTACACAAAACAAGTTCTATGGAGTGTCAAATTATAAATTGAAGCAAATAATAACATTAAGAGGCCATTATCATCTAAAATGGATCAGAATAGTCCTCAAACAACACCTAGGTGAACACAGTTTTGTCTTGATAGTTTATTTCAAAGCAAGTTTCCATTTTTTAGTCACATGGTTAGGAAATTTTCCACAGACATCATACTAAACTGCAGAAAATTTAAGGCAAGGAACTTGGATGATGTATTACCTCTATCCTAGACCATGAAGATACACTAGAAGCCAATTTGTTACTAGCCAAATTGAAGCACATATTTTTTAGTATAGTATACTAAAGTGGCTAGCTATGAAGCAAAGACTGCTTACAAGGACCAGACTGATGAAAATGGGGATTGCATGTGAGGATGATCTATGTGTACTATGTGGAACATACAGGCCTGAAACAACACACTTGTATGTGGATTGTGCCTAGGCAATAGAGGTTTGGCAAGCTTTATGCAGACTTGGTTGGGGATAACAATGCAACTGGAGCAGGTTCACTCAATTCTACAGATCAGAAGGTCAACACCAAACACTAGAGCAAGTTTAAAAGACAAGTACTGGCAGCAGGCCATGGAGCTGTGCTATATCACACTTGGCAAGCTATAAATGCCAAGATATTCAAGGGACAAGATATAAATATAGAGTTATAGCAAGAATAAGTAAGTATAGAAGTCAGAAAATAGCAAGGCAATGTACTGGTTTTGTTAGACAGAACTTGTAACTAGAAATTGAGGCTATGTTCTGCTTAACACCATCTGGGAGTTCAGGGAACTAGTTCTTCTTAGGGGTAAATATGAAATCTGTTGGTATGATAATATTTACAATGTATTGCCAAAAAAAAAGGTTTATGCTGGAGCAAAAGATTAATGAGTTTTTTTGGATGATTCAATAAATGAGGAATATGCTCAATACATAAATCGAGAGCAGCTTGGCATGAAGTTTCAGTCAACAGAAGATAAAAACATGAAAAAGTTCAAAGGTCAAATTAAAGATAGACCAAATATTTTGAAGTCCAACATAATTATAACAAAGGAAAATTAAAGGAAAAAATCTTTGTGCATCTATTTACGCAAAAGAAAAGAGATATCGTTTATCAATAACATGATAACAAAGTTTTGCTTCTTGTTCCTAGATTTGAAGGAAAATAACTAAGAGATAGAGTGAAAGACTAGAACCTGAATTTTTGTTGGTCTCCTGTGAAGTTAAAGATTCCTCAGAGATATTGCAGAAATATGGATACTGCATATGAATATAAGAAAAAAAGACTTAATAAGTTTCTCATCAATAAAAATCTCAAAATAAATATACGAAAGAAAGATTACATAATGTATCATACAGTGTGTGCACTAATTTAGAGACAAACATGAAGGTAAGCACATTAACAGAAATAGAATAAGAGATAGTAAACGGAGTCCACTTTTCAATTCACATCATTATAAAAGGGAATTTATTATTCACTACCAAAATTGATGAAGGGTATATATTTGTACAAGTTCAAAAGATCCTTTGTCAGTCATCAGGCTCCATCCAATCCCAATCGGTATCATCGAAGTCAGCCTCCTCTTCCGATGTTTCCATAGATACATCTTGCGAATGTTGTGCAAGGGAAGACACATCAATGATATCAACAGGGAGATCTTCTCTCGACCATCTGACATCGACATCGAGTAATCTTTCTGATGAGCCAATGTCATCATTAGGCTCCCTCCAAAATGTTTCTTCAATATTAGGACAATTCTCTTCCTCCAATTCATACAAATCAACCGGGACTTTATTTCTTGCATAATAAACCCCTTTCTTAATTGGATCCTCCACATAAAAAACTTGATGCACTTGAGATGCTAGTACAAAAGGGTCGTCCGTGCTGCATTTTTTATTGAAGTATACCCGAGTCAACCCATAGCCATCGACTTCATTATGAAACCAATCACATCTAAATAGTACAACACTAAAACAACCCCAATAATCAATTTCAATGATATCTTGAATAACTCCATAATAGGCAACCATTCCATCAACGGGATTTTGGTCTCTGGCACTAGCAAAACTATCAGTTGTTGCTGACAAACTCACTCCACTATTTTGAGTCTTGCATGAGGCATCCCGTTTCATCGTATGAAATCGGTATCCATTGATGAAATATCCAGTATATCTTCTGGCCACTACATTAGGCCCATAAGATGGCCATATTATATGATTGGGCACTTTAACTGTTTTAACTTTCTCTTTTAACCAATCACCAAATTCTCAACTATGAATTCGTGCTTTTGCCCATGCATTTCCTCTACCACGTTTATCAATTATACTCTTATGTTCCCTGCAAGCATGTATGTTATATAAATCATTAGGTATATAAAAATGAAGTTTATAACACATTATCATAATAAATAAAGTTCAAAATTCAAATAACTATTTTTTCTTACTTGATAAACGTCTCTACTTGTTCATCTCCAGTATTGAACAAAGCATACCGATGTGCTTCAACCCACTGATGACTATCCATGTCAAATGTCTTGCCTTTCCTTTTCTTCTTACTTCCAATTGGATGGCCTGTCTTAGGAAATATATGTGAAAAATCATTTCCCTTTGTTTGAACATCTTCATCCTCGGTCTGATACCTACTAAATCTTGTCTTCACCCCATCATGTAGGTATCTTGAACAAAAGGTCAAACACTCTTCGGCCAGAAAACTCTCCGCTATTGATCCTTCTGGATTGGATCGATTCCGAACGAACCCCTTGTACTTACACATGTTTCTCTCATTAGGATACATCCAACGCAAATGAACCGGACCCCCAAGCTTAATTTCATCTACTAAATGGATAGGCAAATGTGTCATTATATCAAAAAAGGTTGGAGGAAAAATCTTTTCAAGGTCACATACTATATCTATGATTTCAGCCTTCATTTTATCAAGATCTCTTCTTCTTATAACCTTACTACATATGGTTCTAAAATAATTCCCCAACCTAATCAAGGCCAAAGACACATTCTTGGGTAACACTTTTCTAACCGCAACCTGAAGCAAGTACTGCATTATGAAATGAGCATCATGGCTCATATATCCTGATACTTTCATCTCCTCCATTTTCACACGACGTGATATATTAGAGGCACACCCTTTTGGTAATTTGACATTTTTTAAAACAGTGCAAAACAACCTTTTCTCCTCTGGTTTCATAGAGAAACAAGCTTTAGCCAGATGAATTTTACCATTCTTATCATCTTTAAATGGTTGAAGCTCCTTGCGTATCCCCATCTCGTGCAAGTCATAGCGAGAATTTACATGATCTTTGGACTTTCCAGGTACATCTAACAAAGTCCCAAGCAAACTATCACATATATTCTTCTCTATGTGCATCACGTCAAGATTGTGCCTCAATTTGTTATGTGCCCAATATGGCAATTTAAAAAATATGGATATTTTCTTCCATGGACCATCACTCTTCCGAGCCCTTTTCTTTCGGCCCTTCCCAAAGACATTATTGAATTCACGTAGCTCTTCAAGCACTTCTATGCCTGATAAGGGAGTAGGTGCAGCTTTATGCTCCTCTTTACCATCCAATGATTTCTTATCTCTTCGGAATGGATGATCAGGAGGTAAAAATGCTCGATGACCCAAGTAACACATCTTACGACTATGTTTGAGATATTGAGAGCAAGTATTATAATTACAGGTGGGGCATGCCCATTTCCCCTTGGTACTCCATCCGGAAAGCATTGCTAGTGCTGGAAAATCACTAACTGTCCACAATAAAGCTGCACGCATTAGAAATATTTGGTTAGTTTCAGCATCATATGTTTCCACTCCCATTTCCCATAGTTCCTTCAACTCTGCAATTAGCGGTTGTAGGAACACATCTATATCGTTTCCAGGAGATGATGGACTTGGAATGATCATTGACAACACTATATACTCCAGCTTCATGCAAATCCATGGTGGCAAATTATAGTTCATTAACATAACTGGCCATGTACTATGGGAAATGCTCATGGTTCGGAATGGATTGAAACCATCACTTGAAAGACCCAATCGAACATTACGAGGATCTTTAGAGAAATCCGGGTGCAATGAATCAAAATCCTTCCAAGCTTCCCCATCAGCAGGATGTCTTAAATTCCCATCTTTGGGTCGTTCAGTAGCATGCCATCTCATGGCTACAGATGTTTCAGAACACATAAATATCCTTTGAAGCCTAGGCTTTAAAGGGAAGTACCTTAAAACCTTTGCTGGGATTTTAGTGTTCTTATTAGTCAAATCATCACAAACATTCTTCCATCTAGAAGAACCACACACAGAGCAATTATCTATCTTCGCATTGTCATTCCAAAATAGCATACAGTCGTTAGGGCATGCATAAATTTTCTCATAACCAAGACCCAAATCTTTTATCACCTTTTTGCCTTGTTGAAAGACTCGGGTAGCTGAGCAAATGGAAATGCCTCTTTTATCAAGTCTAATAAGTCTGAAAAGGCTACATTACTCAACCCGTGAATGCATTTAAACAAGTACAACCGAATGGTGAAACTCAACTTAGAAAAGTTCTTACACCCTGGGTACAACTCTTGTTTCCCTTCGTCAACTAATTTGAAAAATCTCTTTGTATCTTCAGATGGTCCCTCTCTCACTCCTTCATGCAGCAGATCACCTTCTACATTCCTAAAAGTATCATAAAGTAGTCCATCGATATCGTCATGCATGTCGGAAGTTTCATCATCATTGGTTGGATGCAGCATATTTGTTGAAGAAAATCCTTCTCCATGGAAAACCCATTTGGTGTATCCATTAACAAATCCATAACCAAACAAGTGATTCTCCACCACCGTTTGAGTATGCCAATACCGATTAAAACACCTTTTACAAGGGCATAGTATTTCATTTCCTTGAGAAGCTCGTTCAAATGCCTTATCAAGAAAATACTTCACTCCACGATCATACTCATTGGTGGATCTTCGGAGATCCATCCAAATTTTATCTATAGTATCCATTGAATATCCTACGTGACACGAGCATAACATCAAAATCAAAATTCAAATAGAAAATTTCAGCAGAAATGCATACAAAAAGATAAAAGTATCACTTTTCCCCATCAACCCAATGTTTTGCTTTGAAGAATGATCCAAGAAAAAGAATAATTCCATGGTTAGACTACATAGAGATCACATTTTTATCAAATCCACAAAAAAATGCAAATGATTTTTTTCCCACAAAGATTTAGTTCTCTGGTTTGAAGAATGATCCAAGAAAATCGAAAAAAAATTAAAAAAAAAAAAACAATTCCACAGCTAGACTACATAAAGATCACATATTTATCATATCCAGAAACTAAAATCCACAAACAAATGCTGAAGATATTTTCTTTCTACAAAAACCTAGACTTTCAAGAATGATTCAACAAAATGGAAGAAAAACAACAATTCCATGGCTAGACTACATAAAGTTCCCATTTTTATCAAATCCACAAACTAAAATCCACAAACAAAAACATGCAAATGCAGAAGAACCTTTCTTTCCTTAAAAATCCAGTTCTCAACTTTGAAGGATGATCCCAAGAAAATGGAAGTAAAAACAACTCCACAACTAGACTACATAAAGATCACATTTTATCACACCCATAAACTAAAATCCACAAACAAATGCAGAAGATTTTTTGTTTCCACAAAAACCCAATTCACAAATTTCAACAATGATCCAAGAAAATGAAAGAAAAAGGTAAATTCTACAGCTACACTACTTAGATATCCCATTTTTTTTCACACCCAGAAATTAATTCACAACCAAATGCAGTAGATATTTTGTTTCCCCAAAAAAAAAAAAAAACGCAGTTCATGCAGATTCAAGATGTTGTACGAAAATCAATAATTCCATAGCTAGACTGCATAAAGTTAACATTCTTATCACACCAAGAAACTAAAAATCCACAAACAAACTCATAGAATTTCTGATTTTTAAAAATACTACAACAATAATACATGTTAAGAGAGACAACGATGAAGACAACGATGATGCAAACCTGTTGATGCAAAAAGCTAGAACACTAATTAGCTTAAGACAACGATGAATTTTGCTTGACAAACTTCAAATCAGAATAAATTAGTCACATTGCTAGAGAAAACCCATTGTTAAAAGCTTCAACTGAGAAGAAATATTTGATGAAATGTTTCCACTGATATGTTTATTCACATACGGTCTATTTTTTTGTCATTATTTTTTATTAAAAAATGGGGGTTTTGGCGGGTCCAATAGAATAAATGGAGGGAAAAATATTGGGGGAAAGTAAACTGTCCCAATAGCTAAATTTTCTTATATGACTGTTGCAATAGAATGATCTATTGCAACGGTTCCAATACCCGTTACTAAATGTATGTCTATAGCATCGGTTATCTGACTAACGCGACGGTTTAATTTTATAAATGTGTTGTTAGGTCAAAGTGTCTTTGCAACGGTTAAAACCGATGCAACATATACTCTATTGCGACGGTTGAGTAACTGCTGCTAAAAAACCGTTGCTATAGGCCTATTTTCTAGTAGTGACGATATCATCATAAAATCAAAGGAAAGCTCAGAACATACCATGCACTTACGCAAGTTCTTCGACAGACTTTGCAAGTCCAATCTGAGGCTGAACCCTGCAAAGTGTGCCTTTTGAGTGCCTGCAGGTAAGTTGCTAGGATTCATAGTCAGCTGCAGGTGAATCAAACAGGATCCTGCGAAAATCAAAGCGATTCAGGAGTTTCCGCCTCCCAAGACTAAGAAAGAAGTCATGAGCTTCTTGGGAAGGTTAAACTACATTGGTTAGTTCATAGTCCAGTCAACTGTGATTATGGAGCCAATCCTTAAATTGCTCAAGAAAGACGCTCCCACAAATTGGATGGAAGAATACCAAGAGTGTCACATCCTAATCCGGCTAGGGTGTGATGGGCACCCGACCCTTACTTAGAGCCGAGCGAACCCTCTGACTCTTAATACACACATAACCTCTGTGAACCTTTAAATCAAGTAAACATGAAATACATAGTAGGCTTTCAGAAATATTCTTTTTCTTTATTCTTAAATCAACAAAATCTGTAATCATATGGAATTTATCACATAACACAAAATGACACATCGGCTGATAGATCCGCTTACAAAACTGACATTCTATACCCACAACTCTATCTGCAAAGTCTCTAACATTAATCATACATCATAGCACACACACTCTGACTCGGCATCACTCCAGCAGCAAGTGGGGCTTGCTAACTCCGCTGGAAAATCTTCTATAATAGCTTCAACTCATCTGGGTATACCTGCGCGGCATGAAACGCAGCCCCCGAAGAAAGAGGGGTCAGTACGAAAAATGTACTGAGCATGTAAGGCATAGAATACAGAAAACGGAACCATAATCGAAACAAGCAGTACAAAGATAAGTACATCATTTAGAGTACCAACATGCTTATTTTCCAAATGCAATCGTATATGCCGAAGTCATATGTCAGAAGGAGTACAGCAAGTAAGTAAATCATCCAGAGTGCCAAAATGCTTACTTTCCAAACACAGACTGTGCGTACCGACATCATATGTCATCACCTACATATCATCATATATAGATATACATATAACTGATAGTGCTGTGGAACGTACAGCCCGATCCATATGTAATATAATAGTGCCGAGGAACGTACGGCCCGATCCATATATATATAACATATACTGCCGAGGAACGTTCGGCCCGATCCATAAATATAATATATACTGCCCCGATCCATAAATATAATATATACTGCCGAGGAACGTTCGGCCCGATCCATAAATATATTATATTGCTGCGGAACGTGTAGCCCGATCCATACATATATTATATTGCTGCGGAACGTGCAGCCCGATCCATATATATTATATTATTGCCGACATCATATATCAGAAGAAATACAGAGGGTAAGTAGCTTATCCAGAATATCAGAGTGCTTACTTTTTGAAACACAAATGATGCATATCAAAGTCATGCATAGGGCACAGGAACATGGTCGCCACTCTTGTCTCTGGCGCCATAACACATCATACTCCAGAAGATTTCATAACTCCGAACATCTCCGTCACATAACACATCATAGCATATACACGGTACCCGGGACATATCATACTTCGGGGAACCAGACACATCATACTTCGTAACATATACACGGTACCCGGGGACCGTACATATATACACGGTACCCCGGAACCGGACACATCATACTCCGGAATATATATATGGAACCCGACCCTCAAGCAAGGGATTCGGCGAACCATACGCACGATACATACCGGCCCGAGGCTCGGTGAAGGAGGCAATGACACATGCACGAGCAGAGTAGTGAGAAACTATATGCATATAAATCAATTCTGAGACTCGATGGACAAGTACGCTTACCGACACCTGAAGGCTCAGAAACAGGTTTCGGATCAATCCGATTTAGTATAAGAAAGTTATGAGCGTTTGAAGTACAGATCCTTCTATGAACGTTTCAGAAGCCGTTTTTGGAAAATCAAAGAAACAACCATATCAAGTACCTTTCGGATATCGTTATGGATCAAATAAAATATAACTTTTGGAACCATATGTACGTGAAAGTTACGGACATTTTTACCACAGAACTTTTACGAACATTTCAAAGCAAATCCGAAATCTTTTACGAAAGTTAGGGACATTAAAACTTACAGAACTCTTTTAGAAACACAATTCTTTATGCTTACCTCGTTATTCAATCTTATAATAAGCTCGATCATATCAGACATACTTATATCAGAAGTGAATCAGAATCATAGACAACCTCGAAAACATATCAAACAGAGCTTCGGAATCACGGATACATATCAAAACCATATGAAGTAGCTTATTTATTTATTAATCATACAATAGACTCAACCATACGAAACATGCTCATGACAAAAGAGAATAAGCATCATAACCGAGCTCTGAATCAAAGAGTACTTACCCCAAGGCGCGTGTCAGGTCATACCTTACTTAGCTCTAGGACATGCCAAAAGAAAGAACGGGTAAGCCTTACATACCTGTTCGACCGCTTATAAGCTACGCTTATTCGTCCAAGCTGTTAAGCCTACATTTAAAAGGAATTTATGGTAATGTTAGCCTTTTCATCGCACATTTGTACCATATTTCAAATAATACTATTTTATATTCTGCCGAAAATCGGGCAGCATCTCCCTTGTTTATATGCCTAGCCCGAATTCTCAATTCAGCAACCAACAATAATACCAACATTAATCATAATATTTCCAATACCAACGTATGCCATAAAACAGCCCACACATTATTTTCTAAATTCCTCAACCAACCAAATTTGCGATATAACTATTTAATAATTTTATTTCCGTAAGGGAGTCAAAATTAATACTAACAACATCAATAACGACATCCTCCACGTTCTACAAGTTGCATACATTTATTTTCATTCAAAATTCTCTTCAAATCTCATTCCATAATTCACAACGCCAACAAACGAATTTATCACACTATTTTCTCCGTTCTAGTTCGGTAGAACTCTAAATAAACTTATTAGCAATGAAAAGGAACCTTAATCTTACCTCAAGTGTGCAGCCACCACGTCCACGCCCTTATGATTGGTTGATTTTTAGCTCAAATTGGAGGCAATGCAATGTAGAACACTTTTCTCTTCATGGGCTTCGGGATTCGGGGCTCAGATTTTGGTCAAAATTGATCTTTTCTCTCTAAGCTCTCTTCTCTCTTTTTCTCCAGAATTTTCTGGGTGTTGTGTCCTGAAAAATGAGGACAAAAGGCTGATATATCACTTAAATAAACATGGGTCATGGGCCTAACCCGGTTGGGCCCGGATTGGGCCTAATCCACTGACCTTTCTGCCTTAAAACGTCCATATCTCCTTATCCCGACGTCTCATGTGGACCCACAACCTATCGTTGGAAAGATAATTCAATTATCTACAACTTCTATTTCTTGGTAAGTTTCTAAATTCCAAACTTATAATACCGTATTTTCCCCTCGAAGTCAGATCACCCGAAAACGTTACTTAAAAATATTTGTTTGGAGGACTTCCACTTTGATTTGGCTCAAGGGTCCTTCTTGAGTTGTGTTTGACTTCACATATGTAATTGATATAACTTTTCACGTGTTCCTAAAAAATCTCGATGTGTGGGCCCCAACTCCGCTTACGAATAATCCGACGTACACAAAAATACGAAATATAATACTATCAACGTGAGTTTAAATTATGTAGTAACAACGTGATTGTCAATGTTTGAGGAAGCACGTGTCATGCTCAGGCTCTGAAAATGCGGGGTATAACATCCTTCCCCCCTTTTGAACATTCGTCCTCGAATGTTTAATCTAAGCTCGTACTCTGTCCATAATCTCATTCTCGGGTACATCCATTATCGGATCATCCTTCTTCTAATACTATCGTAATTGATGCATTATTGCATCATCTTTTTCCTACAATCTGGTCATTTAGTTGTTCGGCTCTTGCTGTTTTGTAGTCTCCCTTTACTGGGTGGTCATACCATAGTAAGCATCATAGTTATTCCAATATCTTGTTAATGTTTGTCCCCTTCACCGGAACATCGTTCAATTCCTTTTCTTCCTGATGAATTATTTTCAGTCCAATCTTGAAAGATACCCTCCAATCATTCTATTGTTTTTTGCTGACTGACCCTTATATCTTATTGAATTCGCTTCTACAAAAATTCTCACTTCAAATTACATCTGTTGTACATGTCTGAGTGCGTTTTGAATCTTTGCATCCTATTCACTCGCTTTCTCCTTATGAGTCTTACCTTACGGTGCCTTCCAAAACAAATCCACATTTTGGTCTTCAATCCTTACTTTTCAATTTTAAGCCCAATACGTTTCTTCCATCGATTCACTCAATGTTCGTACTGAAATGGATAACGAAAACAACTATATCATTTCCGTATAACTCTCACTTTTTGTTTTAGGGTCTATAATTGTCACATCTTAGGATTTGTCGTTCCAATCTCTACACTTATACTTTCCTTACTTGCTTCCCCCCTTTTAAAGTCTTACTTATAACACTCATAAATCCATTACCTCATCTCCGATCTTGAATTCATGTACCCCTTTCCTCAATTCCCTTTTCAAACTACATCATATTCATTCCATTTCCCATAATTTATAGTTACAGTACTTTATGTGCGAAGTCTTAACATACTGATCTTGCAGTAACGTAATTCAATAGTACAGCCAATGTTGCAATCTAAACAAAGGATGTATTTTACTTAACCCAACCGTTAATTGTGGGTCAATGTTTACCTCTGCTCCAATTAACAACTCTGTCCCATGGGGATACTTAGAATACTAGTATGTCAAACCGTCTGTACCCTCCGTGTAGTACCATTTATCCCATTCTTCAATAATCAGCATTCACTGGTAGCGTCATTTTCCCCTTTTCTTTCCATCTCCATTATTTCTCTCTTTCCCGTAATTGACTTACGGTAACCGTAATTGCATTTCCCTTAAGCCGCCATCTGTCTTATCAAGGATCTAGGTCCCGTGTGCAACTAAGACCCCTTGTGCGTCATAGTCTTTTATTCTTGTGTTGTACTCAGAATTGATTTCAACGACAATCATAATCATATCTTTACTTGTTATTAGTGATATCCTTACTTTATCGCCTTATTATCACGTGGTGAACTCGCAACTCATAGCCACATCTTTCTTTCTAACTTATTTCTTTAGGTACTTTACTTGTTCTGTCTTAGTATAAGGTATCCGTAGGAGATGCATCCTCCTTTTTCTCATAATATGACTACTTCTTAGGCTTGTGTACTTCGCCTGTTTCCTTTTCTTTCTATATCCCTCGGCACCAGTATACTTGTCTTTAATTTCCTTGTATTGGCGATCGTTTTAATCAATCGTTATTCCTTGTTGGCTCTCCGGCGTAGACCCCCCCCCCCCCGAATTATAATTGGGCATAGCTTCACGTTGATACTTCATATAATTCCATAGCGTATACTCTCATATTCAGTATAATTAATGGTCCATGAACTATTTTCTAATACCCGACGGCCTCTTTTATTTTCCAACCATAAGAACAACGTTCTTTCTTTTCTTCGAAAAATTACTAACTACCAATCGTTGTCACTTCGTTACAATAGTCATCATTCGAAATATCCTTTGGATTTGTCATCCTCTCCATTATCCCTTGTGAACTTAGCTTGTACACCTTTCTTGCTCTATTTGTTACTCGCGCTTTATTACCCTATTCGATCGGTGCCTTTAATATACCGTAGCACTGGTTGCTAGGACATACATGCCCACTGATACAATCACATGTAGAATATTATACGCATTCATATATAGGTATATATATAATTTCTACCATCTCGCCTACAAAACATTTTCAAACGCTATTCAAACTTATCCTAATTTCAAAGCTGAGATGCACTTTCTATCTCTTCACCAATCTAGTCTGCCTCGTCCTACGCGACCTCTTATGGTCTCCAACCATCCCGTATACTCTGATTTCCCTTAGGCTACTCTAACTTCTCATTTGCCTCTTATGTCTCAATTTATAGGACCTGTAGTTCACTTCTCAGGGGGTCACTCATCCCAAAATATCTCCCACCTTAGCACGCTTAACCTCGAAACATCGATGGAATCCGGTGCCTTAATGCTGATATAATCGCGTCCACTTCCTCGCATGACCTTTATTACATGATCTAGAGCAAGTCGAAGTCTTACAGATTCCGAGACCTCCTCGTAACACGTCCTTTCCTTTACAATTACTATTTTACCCCTTTTCAATCCTCAATATTCACCTTTCACTTTCGTGTATAACTACCTTCGTCCCAGATTCCTAGATTCCCGATGGTAGTGATCGCGCCTTCATCGCCTTGCCAAATCCATAACCTTTCTGAAACAACTCACCCCACTTATCGTCTATTTACAATATTTACTTTCCACGCTTCTTTCCTGTTAGATGTACCTAACTAAATAGCCTGATTTTGAAAAATTCAAACAGAATCTTCTTTACCATTCTTACTATTCATAATCTGCACACAGCAAATACCAACAATGCCTCACCGGGCATATATTTCTGTACGACATATTCCAGCCACCCAGGGCTCCCAATTTCAGGTAACAAAACAAATATGTTACAACTTACCTTTATGACCTTCCATATCATCACTCAACTTCTTCCGTCGTATGTAAGGCTTACATATAAGGAATCTCATTGCCTATGACTTGGCTCTATCGCACGATCTGAGACAGAAAGAAGGTCAACAATCCCTAGATGCCCTGCAGCCTCCTGTTTATAAATGTGGCCGGCTTTACACCCATAAACAGGACTCTACTGGACACGACTTTGCAGATAACCCCTAGGACAACCTGCTCTGATACCACTTTGTCACACCCTAATCCCGCTAGGGTGTGATGGGCACCCGACCCTTACTTAGAGCCGAGCGAACCCTCTGACTCTTAATACACACATAACCTCTGTGAACCTTTAAATCAAGTAAACATGAAATACATAGTAGGCTTTCAGAAATATTCTTTTTCTTTATTCTTAAATCAACAAAATCTGTAATCATATGGAATTTATCACATAACACAAAATGACACATCGGCTGATGGAGCCGCTTACAAAACTGACATTCTATACCCACAACTCTGTCTGCAAAGTCTCTAACATTAATCAGACATCATAGCACACACACTCTGACTCGGCAGCACTCCAGGAGCAAGTGGAGCTTGCTAACTCCGCTGGAACATCTTCTATAATAGCTTCAACTCATCTGGGTGTACCTGCGCGGCATGAAACGCAGCCCCCGAAGAAAGAGGGGTCAGTACGAAAAATGTACTGAGCATGTAAGGCATAGAATACAGAAAACGGAACCATAATCGAAACAAGCAGTACAAAGGTAAGTACATCATTTAGAGTACCAACATGCTTATTTTCCAAATGCAAATCGTATATGCCGAAGTCATATGTCAGAAGAAGTACAACAAGTAAGTAAATCATCCAAAGTGCCAAAATGCTTACTTTCCTAACACAGACTGTGCGTACTGACATCATATGTCATCACCTACATATCATCATATACAGATATACATATAACTGATAGTGCTGTGGAACGTACAGCCCGATCCATATGTAATATAATAGTGCCGAGGAACGTACGGCCCGATCCATATATATATAACATATACTGCCGAGGAACGTTCGGCCCGATCCATAAATATAATATATACTGCCGAGGAACGTTCGGCCCGATCCATAAATATAATATATACTGCCGAGGAACGTTCGGCCCGATCCATAAATATATTATATTACTGCGGAACGTGCAGCCCGATCCATACATATATTATATTGCTGCGGAACGTGCAGCCCGATCCATATATATTATATTATTGCCGACATCATATATCAGAGGAAATACAGAGGGTAAGTAGCTTATCCAGAATATCAGAATGCTTACTTTTTGAAACACAAATTATGCATATCAAAGTCATGCATAGGGCACAGGAACATGGTCGCCACTCCTGTCTCTGGCGCCATAACACATCATACTCCAGAAGATTTCATATCTCTGAACATCTCCGTCACATAACACATCATAGCATATACACGGTACCCGGGACATATCATACTTCGGGGAACCAGACACATCATACTTCGTACCATATACACGGTTCCCGGGGACCGGACATATATACACGGTACCCCGGAACCGGACACATCATACTCCGGAATATATATATGGAACCTGGCCCTCAAGCAAGGGACTCGGCGAACCATTCGCACGATACATACCGGCCCGGGACTCGGTAAAGGAGGCAATGACACATGCACAAGCAGAGTAGTGAGAAACTATATGCATATAAATCAATTTTGAGACTCGATGGACAAGTACGCTTACCGACACCTGAAGGCTCAGAAACAAGTTTCGGATCAATCTGATTTAGTATAAGAAAGTTATGAGCGTTTGAAGTACAGAACCTTCTATGAACGTTTCAGAAGCCGTTTTTGGAAAATCAAAGCAACAACCATATCAAGTACCTTTCGGATATCGTTATGGATCAAATCAAATATAACTTTTGGAACCATATGTACGTGAAAGTTACGGACATTTTTACCACAGAACTATTACGAACATTTCAAAGCAAATCCGAGATCTTTTACGAAAGTTAGGGACATTAAAACTTACAGAACTCTTATAGAAACACAAGTCTTTATGCTTATCTCGTTATTCAATCTTATAATAAGCTCGATCATATCAAACATACTTATATCAGAAGTGAATCAGAATCATAGACAACCTCGGAAACATATCAAACAGAGCTTCGGAATCATGGATACATATCAAAACCATATGAAGTAGCTTATTTGTTTATTAATCATACAATAGACTCAACCATACGAAACATTCTCATGACAAAAGAGAATAAGCATCATAACCGAGCTCGGAATCAAAGAGTAGTTACCCCAAGGCGCGTGTCAGGTCATACCTTACTTAGCTCTACGACATGCCAAAAGAAAGAAGGGGTAAGCCTTAAATACTTGTTCGACCGCTTATAAGCTACGCTTATTCGTCCAAGCTAGTAGGTCTACATTTAAAAGGAATTTATGGTAATGTTAGCCTTTTCATCGCACATTTGTACCATATTTCAAATCATACTATTTTATATTCTGCCGAAAATCGGGCAGCATCTCCCTTGTTTATATGCCTAGCCCGAATTCTCAATTCAACAACCAAAAACAATACCAACATTAATCATAATATTTCCAATACCAACGTATGCCATAAAACAGCCCACACATTATTTTCTAAATTCCTCAACCAATCAAATTTGCGATATAACTATTTAATAATTTTATTTCCGTAAGGGAGTCGAAATTAATACTAACAACATCAATAACGACATCCTCCACGTTCTACAAGTTGCATACATTTATTTTCATTCAAAATTCTCTTCAAATCTCATTCCATAATTCACAACACCAACAAACGAATTTGTCACACTATTTTCTCCGTTCTAGTTCGGTAGAACTCTAAATAAACTTATTAGCAATGAAAAGGAACCTTAATCTTACCTCAAGTGTGCAGCCACCACATCCACGCCCTTATTTTTGGTTGATTTTTAGCTCAAATTGGAGGCAACGCAACGTAGAACACTTTTCTCTTCATGGGCTTCGGGATTCGGGGCTCAGATTTTGGTCAAAATTGATCAACGTGAGTTTAAATTATGTAGTAACAACGTGATTGTCAATGTTTGAGGAAGCACGTGCCACGCTCAAGCTCTGAAAATGCGGGGTATAACATCGTGGCATTTGACAAAATCAAGAGATATCTTTCCAACCCTCCCGTTCTAGTGCCACCCAGGCAAGGGAGTCCGTTGTTACTGTCACGACCCAACAAAGGGGCCATGACGGGTACCCGGAGCTAATTACCGAGCACCTTTCATTAGGCTAATCATCATACTCAACCTGAACATATATATAACTTCCAAAGCAACACATGTCTATATACATAAGCCCTCACGGCTACAAAAATGATATACAAAAGTACAATGTAGTCATCATGGTATGTCTGCTACCCACACGTACGTATTTACGAGCCTCTACTAGAGTACTAGACACAAGGATGGGACAGGACCCCGTCGTGCCCAAATATATACACAAAATGATATTTCAAAAATAGCACCTCCGGAATAATGGAGTGCTCCTGTAAGTCCGCTGATCAGCTCCTATGAATCTGGGTCACCTCCCTTTCTACCTGAGGTCATGAACACATCATCTATAAAAGAAAGGACGTCAGAACGAATAAAGTACTGAGTATGTAAGGCATGAATCATACTATCATAATAAAGAAATCATGAAACATGAGATGAATATATAACCTATTTACCCTTTAAAAGAAAACACATGTCATACATATCACATATGTTATATCCCGTACCTTCGCATGTTTGGGAAAATTCGAATGATTTTGATTTGCAAGGAGTAAGGCCATATGTTGATTTGAATTCACATATGGGTGTGTTGTTCATGAAAAATATTGGTGTGGAAACACGGAGGAAGGCCAAGGGCAAAAATTGGAATTTTGAAAATTAGTTTCGGGAAATACAAAACGAGAATTTTCATTATTGGGCTCAAGACAATAGAAAGAAAATTAGGCCCAAATGGCCAAGGGTGGCCGGCCAAGGAGGGTCCAACCTACTTAATTGGTCATATGATGACCATGTGACAAACTAAGTAAGCAAACATATTATATATACAAGCTTAGCCATTAGAAAGTTCAAGAAACAAGCCAAAGAGAGGAAATAAAACAAGGAGAGCAAGAGAGAAGGGGCATTCGGCCCCTTGCTCTCACTTTCACCCCCCTTGAAATCTTGCTTCCAAAATATTTTTCTTGTGGTATTTGCGACATGGTGCAATTATTTGGGAAGAAAGGGCACTAGTTTCTTCAATGGGACAACATATTTGAGTGAAGAAGTTGAAGAGAAAAGGTAAGAATTCATTCCATATTATTATGTTATAAAGGTTTGTTTGTGTTGTAGTATATGGAAATGAGTAGAAAGTGTGGAAAAATGGATGTTTGCAAAGTGGGTATGGAATATAGAATGTGGCCGTGTGTGTGTGTTATTGTATAGGTGTGATTAGTTGAATTTTATGTTGCATTCTAGTTGTGTGTAGGATGGAATGTATATTGAGAATGAAAGTTGAATGAATTTGATGGAAGTTGGGAAAACTGGAGTGTGGCCGTGTGATGTTGAAATTGGAATGGAAATGAATCACTTTGTTTAATATGTTAATTGTGTTAATGTGATGCTTGCAATGTAAATGAAGATGAAATGATATAAGTTTGCATTGAAATGGGAAGTAGAAGTTTATGTCGTTTTATGATGATTTTATGACATTATGAAAATGGAGTTGTAAGGATACAATTATGATGATCATTGGTGGATTTGGAAGATGGAAACATGTTATGTATATGTATGCCAAAGATTAGGAGTTTTGAATGAAATATCGTTTTGGTGGAAAATTGTATATTTTGTATATCGTGTGAATATTTTGTGAAAACGATATGAAATGCTTTTAAACTATATGGTGATGACCTTGATTAATGATGAATATGAAAATTTGAGATTAGTTTGGAAATGTGAAGTCGGAATGAACGTTATTGCATTGTGTCGGAAAGTAGAACTAGTTGCCTTATATTGTGCTATATTGTGGTGATTGTGGACATTGTTGATGTTGTTGGGTTGTTGTTACTACTATTTGAGCCGAGATGATTCTCGGGGGTGCTATATTTATAGGGGAGATGCTGCCGAAATTTCGATAGACAAAATGAAGTTAAGTGCATTCTTAAGCCTTGAAAATTCTAATTGGTAACAATGACCAATTGCAGATTTTGGACGAAACGGGAATCGAGTTTGATCGAGCGTACGAAGTAAGAAAGGTATGTAAGGCTCCCCATTTCTTCTTTTGGGCATGTCTTAAGTATGTTAGGTTGATATTGGAACCCCGGGAGCAATTCTGCTCCTCGAAATTCGAATTAGAAAATGACTACTATTCATTCAATCCCATTGAAGCTTAAGGACCCTATTTTGGCGAGAAAGTAACCAAACGTCCGAAACTTGTGCAAACATAGTCGGATCACTTCGAAACCTTTATGTTTGATTCCATAGACCTCAAATGTCCGTAAGTCATGTCCGCCACCTCGACTTGACCCGAGGTGGGCCCGCTAAGTCCGAAACCCTTTTGTTTGCCCTATAAGATTCACTTTGGCATAACGCCGGTAAAGGACTTTTGTTTATGAATTTGACTATCATAAAATAATGTTTTGGTTGCCACGATATCTTAAACTATATTTTGAACCACAACGACCATTTTGGAAATATTTTTGTGAAATGAACCCCGTTGATTAATTATCCGAATTATTTTGACTATTGGGCCAACCTATGATTTTATCAAGCTTATAAAAAAAAGAAGGGTATTTCGACATTCTAAATTACATTTTGAAATATAAACATAATTTTGGGAGAACTTTTGTGAAATAAACCCCGTGTTGACCACTGGTTCAGACTAGTTGAATTAACGGGCCGACACATGACTATATTGGGCCCTATAGCTATTCCGATCCGTAAGTTGCATTAGTCGTTCATGACTCCGCTCGTGCCCATTAATTTGATATCGCTCATAGGTCCCTGGGCCGGTTATTGATCGCACGAATCATGACAATCCGACCGTATTGATACGAGTATCTGAGTATAGGTGTTCCGATACAGGCACTCCGTTAGAGCTATTTTGATATGAGTATTCGGATATGAACATCTTGATCGAGTAATCCGTTACGAATATTCTGATAGTATGTTGAATCACTCTCACAAGCCTTATAAAATGCTTGGACATATAAAATGACTCCAGACGTTGTGTGTTGATACATTCCATCGTGACATCCAAAAAGTTATGTATGTGCCTTATGACTACTGTCCGATTCCTTGAACTGATCCGTCGATTGAAATCTGTTGGCAATAAGTGTTTGTATCTATCGAGTCTGTGTTTATGGGTGTCTGGTCTCTCACTATTCCGTCGTGCAAGCCTTACCATGTCTATTCACTAAGCCGGACCAAGCTATGCTGTCGTGCGCTATTTCCCTATATTGCCTATGGTGTTCTGAAATAAAACCGTGAGGGGTGGTCTGGGCTGAGCCCGATCCCCAAAGCGGATAGTATCTGCGCTGTGTGATTTGATACCAGGCAGACGCGTTGGGAGTGTACTGGGCGGAGCTCGAGCTCCCGAGACTGGTCCATGACCCGTGTACTGGGCAGAGCTCGAGCGGGAAAAACGGGCAGTTTCTGCATGGGATGACCACTGTACTGGGCCGAGCTCGAGGTGGCATACCCCTTGTAGACGCGTATTCTGATATGATCTGATATGATTTGATACGATATGTGTGTGTATGGTGTGACCACTGTACTGGGCTGAGCTCAAGGTGGCACACTCTTTGTAAACATCATATGATTCACAGGTGGCAACATCTGATCCGATACGCTACGGCGTTCTGATATGGCATATGACTCTATATAACTCTGGATTATGATTCTGTCTATCCGCCTGAAATCTGATTTTGTCTGTCCATCTGAAATGTGATTCTGTCTATCCGTCGGGAATCTGATTCTTCCTGTTCGTCTGAAATATGATTCTATCTGCCCGTCTGGAGTATGATTTTGTCTATCCGTCTGGATTTTGATTCTGTCCGTTACGGCTCGGTCTGCCCGATACGATTATCATTCTATTCGTACATTTTGGTCTGGCTGATAAGATTATGGTTCTGTCCGCTACCCTTCTGTCTGTCCGGCTAAATTACGTTTCTGTATGTTGTACTTCTGGTAATCTGATCCGGACCACGACTCAGTCTGTTCCATTCTGTACCTCTATCTCTGATTATGATGGTATCAGTTACATCTGTGCCCCAGCTCTGTGCGATGATTCTGTCAGTTGAACTCGGTATGTCTGTCTTGGATTTAGATTCGGTTATGCCTGTTATACTTCTGTATATATTTCTGTGCTTCTGTTCCGGGCTATGATTATACTTGTGATATTTTCGCTTTACATACTCGGTACATTTTCGTACTGACCCCCTGTTCTTCGGGGGCTGCGTTTCATGCCGCGCAGGTACTCCCAGATGAGCTAAAGTTATTACAGAAGATGATCCAGCGGGGTTAGCAAACTCCATTTGCTTCTGGAGTGCTGCCGAGTCAGAGTCCGTATGTTATGGTTCTGGATTATGTTAGAGGCTTTGCAGACAGTGTCGTGAGTATTGGTTGTTTGTATGTAAGCGGCTCCATCAGTCGATATGTAGGTCTGAGTTATGTACTGGATTCTGTATGATTATATGTATTTGTTTGATTGGAAAGAATATTTCAAAAAAAAAATTTACTATGCATTTTACCTTATCCGATTTAGAAAGTTCGATGTGATTTTCTGTGTAGCAGGAGTCTGAGGGTTCGCTCGGCCCTAAGTAAGGGTCGGGTGCCCATCACACCCTCGAAATGTCGGGGTGTGACAACATATACCATCATTGTTAACCCGCGTCAGGGTAACCATCGTACGCCGACCACTAGTGGTGTCATGTCCGGCCATTCAGACACGGAGTAATCATATGCAGCCTGCCTTAGCGGTGTCATGTCCGGCCATCTAGACATGGTGTAATCGTATGCAGCCCGCCTTAGCGGTGTCATGTCCGGCCATCTAGGCACAGTGTAATCGTATGCAGCCCGCCTTCGCGGTGACTTGTCCAACCATCTAGGTACGGTGTAATATCATTATCATACACTTATCATAAAGCATGCATAAAAGCTCAAAGACAAACTATAATTCTTTCGGGGTGACGTAAGGTCGAGAACCTCCGATTGCATTATGGAATAATCCTCATCACTATGTTTCACCTTGAAGGAACTAATATTAAGAGGTGAGGTAACAACAAGAAATACATCAATGAAATCATAAGGACAAGAATATCAAGCTTTTCATAGCATCATTATCCTCATCATTATCATGGAACATATCCCATCTTTATGTCATAAGAAGCTCTTAAGGATCTTTAACTTTTATCTTTGGGGATATAAGAAGGTCATGGTAATATAGGAAGGAAATCACATTATAGAAGTCATGCCTTTGAAAGAAGGGGACTATGCTTACATACCTTTAAGCGTGTCAATTCGTTCGATTTCTACCTCTTGAACTCGCAAGTCTACAATCGGGATAACACAAACCATAATTAGGCCTCTCACCTCATTTGATAATCTTATTGAGTGTAATAAGACCATATTAAATGGTGGGCAATATTTCCCTTAACTTCCAACTCAATCCAACATCAATAACAACATCATCCGCTCTTACATAGCAAAATATAATCTAATCCATCCCAAATCCTCATTTAAAACAACTCTTAATCTCATCTTGGTCTCTATTCAATTTATCACTTCCATAACTATATTTATTTTGCTTACAATCACTAAAACTTTCGATATTTAACTAAAATAAAAAGATAAACATCATTCACATACCTTGAAGAGTCTAGAATCTCAAATCCCAACTTCAACTCCACTTCCCAAGCTTCTTGACTTGATTAAACCCTAGAAAAAATATTTTCCTTTCACTAGCTCGGGTTTTCGGGCTCAGATTTTACCTTAATCTTCACTAATTTAAAGAAATATGTTGGGAAGAAATTTTCAAGGGTTTCTTTGGTCTGATATTGAGGAAAAATGATAAATAAGTCATGGTCTCACATATTTATACTTGGAATCAAAAGGTTCCAGATGTCCGGCTTGACGGACCGTCGATACGTCGACGGCTCGTCGACCTGGCCCGTCGAATTTCTTTTGCAGCTCAGAAATCTCAGAGTCATATTGACGACTCATTGATGGTGACTGGTGCCTGCAATTTTTCTAATTCAGTCTGTTGCGTCATTTTGGTCTGGTCAACGTATAATCGTACAAATTGCAGAGGTCACCTGCTAGAACTTCCTTCCACGCGGTAAAACACGTAATATCACAAATCTCGAGTTCGGACTCCATTACAAGGTACACTCGACTAGGTAGCCGTAAGTTTTCCTACCATGAAAATGAGAGGTGTAACATTCTTCCCCCCTTTAAAAACATTCGTCCTTGAATGCTAAGTTCTCGGGAATCCCACAGAAATTTCGCCAGAGATTCCCCTGTAATATGGCGCTACCATCCTGTCACAATAATCCATCATAACATTGCCTCACAGGGCTACATCACAATAGTAAGAAATTATGGCCACACGCGATCAAAAGCATAAAAATAAAGCATACATACCTCATAATATTGATGTCTCATCTTGGATCTCTCCCGGGGGTTGAAATAAGTGCGGGTGCTTGAAATTCATGTTTTCTTCCGCTTCCCAAGTCATTTCCTCTCGATTATTGTTCCGCCACAAGACCTTAACTGAGGCTACCTCTTTATTTCTAAGTTTTCGTACTTGCCTATCTAGTATGGACATGGGTACCTCCTCATAAGTCAACCTTTCCGTCACTTGAACATCATCTACTGGCATGATCCTAGTAGGATCTCCGACACACTTACAGACCATTGATACATGAAAAACTGAATGGACTGATTCAAATTCTGAAGGTAAGACCAGTTCATAAGCTACTTGACTGTTACACCTCGAAAAAATTTCATGTCGTCATGAGATAGATAGACTAATGCAGGGTGAGACGAATATGATGTTTATATAAGTAAGAAAGGTTATTTAACGATCCTAGCTAAGATTTCAAAGATGTTGGAAGTAAGAGGAGAAAGTTCCTTAAGAAAGGAAAATTATATGTGGTGTTTTGGAAAAGTTCCGTAAAGTACCGAGCTAATGTTGACTTAATGATGTCTTAAATAAGAGTTATAACTCTCCTTATATTGGTAATGAAGTGTTAAAACAAGTGTCAAGAAGGTTCCATAAGGATTGGAGATCGAATGAAACGATGGAAACCATTACAGGGAAGGGGAGTTATACAACCACTTACACGGTCCGTATAACTTTATATGGTCCATATAAGGGGTCCGTATAACCCCCAGCAGGAAGATAATTTCCTTGATGGTGAACCACAGCCACTTATACGGACCGTACAATGTTATACGGACCGTATAAGTGTCCGTATAACACCCGACGGGCTGAGTTATTCTCAAGTGTATAAATGTGATCCTACTTCATTATTTTCATTTAACACTTCTCCACTTCACTCCAAGTCCCTATAACATTCCATACATTTCATATACAATAACCCAAAGGAGATCCAAGGCTCATATCATTAATCTAAGGGAATCATGTGTAAGGAAGCTCTTAGGGGTTGCTAGAGTCAAGAAGACTTTATGGATTAAAGCTAGGGTTTTTCTTCAAGTGAAGTATTTCCATCCAAGGGTTATTCCTACTCAATAAAAGGTAATTTTTAGGACAATTTCATGTTATTTGGACTATGGAGAGGTTGATAGACTTGGGTAGAAGAAGAAAGTAGAAAATGAAGTCTAAATGTACCTTTTATGATGTTTATGAGTAGTAATCTATGTGTAGTCATGATTCTTAGTATGATATGAATATAATCTTGTTATAGAAGGTAATAATGGCGATGAAGAATCATTATATGTAAATGTGCTAAAATGGGTATGAAGTTGCTAGTATGAGTTGAACATGGGGGTGAATATTGGAGGCTTAGTGTAATGTAATTACTTGAATTGGATATTATGAGCGTATTATGGAAGTTATTGTGGTTGTTGGGAGTTGTTTTGTGATTTGTGGAAGTTGACGAAATAGGTGAAATGCTGCCCAATTTGCATTAGGCTATGATTTATTCTAAGTTTGGATTTAAAAGTATCATTAAAGCTTAACCATGGCATGAATCCTTCTAAATGTAGATTATTCAAGATTCAGCGGTGAACGCTAGATAGTTGAGGAGACAAAGAGGTATGTAAGGCTAACCCTGCTTTCAATAAGGCATGGTTCCTTGGCTATGTAAATATCCTTTCATGATTCCATTGCATCCTTTATACGATAGTTGATCCTCCAATGATAGACGTAACAAAGACAATAATGGCAGCGACGTTGATGATACTTATGGACCCTTATGTATACGTGCCTATGTATGTATGACTATCATGTGACATCGAGCTCATATAGCCGGGTATTATATCTATTGCGTGCACACCACTGCAGTTGGGTACGGATACTACTGAGCCTTGGTAGGGCCAGGTATGTATGATCACCGAGCCTTGTCATGGCTGGGTATTCGAAACACCGAGCCTTTATGGTCGGGTATGGTATGGATACGAATATGAATACGAACACGAATGTATATGTATGTATGTACACGAGCACGCTTTAGAAGTGGAAGGGCCCTATGAAAGAAAAGTAGGTAAGTAAGTAATGATGATGATGGCTTTACTATCTCCCAATTCTCCCATCTTATGTTGTTTCTTATGTTGTCTCTTATGGTCCTATAATGATGTTGATTATGCTTTACATGCTCAGTACAATATTCGTACTGACGTCCTTTTATTTGTGGACGTTGCGTCATGCCCGCAGGTGGCCAGGGAGACAGGCTTGATCCATAACTTTCTTATTCAGGGACTGTTTAGAGGAGCTCCATCTCATCCGGAAATACAACTTTTGGTATTATTCTTTTGTGTACATACATGGGCACGACGGGGTCCTGTCCCGCCTATATGATGTTACTTACTCTTCTTAGAGGCTCGTAGACAGTTGTATATGGTTAGATGTCTTGAAGCCTTGTTGGATTATATTTTGTATATCATTTTGATGGCCTCGTCAGCTTATGTATATTGCTGTGGGCATAGTTGTCAATGTTGGTATAAATGTGTTGTTGCCCAATGAGTTTAGTGTTATTGTTGTATAGCATTCACGAACAAGCTATGTGGTCCACCTAGATGTGAATATGAATGTACAATAAGAGGCAGGGTGGGTTAGCACCGGGTGCCCGTCATGGCCCTCGGGTCGGGTCATGACAAAAGTGGTAACAGTGCAGTTCTATCCTAGGGTGTGTCTACGAGCCGTGTCCAGTAGATTCTTATTTATGGGTGTGTTACGTGCCACACTTATAAACAGGAGGTTGTGGGCATTTTAGGAATGAATGACCTTCTTTCATCATAATATCGTGCGATAGAGCTATGATATAAGGACTTCTCTTTCCTTTACCGTGTGTTATGTATTTCAGAAATGCCTATAAAAAGAAAGGCTACGACAGCCCAAAAGGGCAAGACAGTGGCAGAAAAGCGGGTTGAAAGTGCACCGCTAACGGATATTGAGGAGGTTGAGTCCCAGAATGTCGCTCGATCTCAGTCCTCCCATTCAGTGCCTATTTTTTAGGAGCACGAGGGAGCCTCAACCCCAGCTCCAGCACCTGCAGGTCCTCCACCGGATGCTTCGAGCTAAGATGTAAAAGAGGCCATTCATTTACTTACTCAACTGGTTGCCACCCAGACTCAGCGGCAAGGCACAGGGCAAGGTGATAGGGCTGTTAGTGCGAGGGCCCGTGATTTTATTTGCTTGAACCCTCCGAAATTTTTCGGGTCAAAGCCGGAAGAGGACCCTCAGGATTTTATTGATGGGATGTTGAGGACACTTCGGTTAATGCATGCTTGAGATGTTAAATGGGTGGAGTTAGCATCCTATAGATTGAGGGATGTCGCGGTTTATTGGTATACAGTTTGGATGGCTTCACGGGGAGCCAATGCACCTCCCCCGGTATGGAAAGAATTTGTGGATGCCTTCCTCCGAGATTTCTTGCCTCCAGAGGTTCGGCGGGCTAGAGCTGATAAATTCCTAAATCTTAGGCAAGGGAGCATGAGTGCCTTCGAGTATAGTCTCCGCTTCAATTCTTTGGCTAGGTATGCTTCGGCCATGGTAGCGGATATGGGTGACAGAGTGCACCGATTTGTGAGAGGCCTAGGGCCACATTTGATGGATAGGTGCTTGACTACGTCCGTTCAGGACAATATGGATATCTCACGCATTCAATCCCATGCTTAGAATTTGGAAGAAAGCCAACAACAACAAAGGAGTGAGCGTGAGTATGATAGAGGGTATAACAAGAGGGCTAGATATTCGAGTCCGACGAGTGAGTTTAGAGGCGGGCCGAGAGAGCAATTTTCTAGACATTCAGGCCATGCTATGACTAGTGCGCCTCCACGGATTACAGGCCAGAGATTTGATAGATCTACTTATTCCGGGCCGAGTCAGAGTTTCAGGGCTTTAAGTTCCCAGTTCAGGGATGATTCAAGTCAGGCGAGGCCACCCATGCTGTGATGTTCCCAGTGTGGGAAGTTACATTAGGGCTAGTGTCGACTAGGTTCAAAGGGTTGCTATGTATGTGGTCGGCCAGGCCATATCATGCATGATTTCCCCTCGATTGGTGGTAGGGGTAGGACCCAGCCTTCAGGATCGGTAGCCAGATCTTTATCATCTATACGCCCTATGGGGCCAGGTTCATATGTGCCAGTTAGCCATGGTAGAGGTAAGGGGAGAGCCCTTAGTTTTAGCGGTCCTCAGCACCGTATTTATGCTCTGGCTGGACGGCAGGATCTTGAGTCTTCTCCCGATGTTGTCACATGTATATTATCGGTATTTTCTCATGATGTATATGCTTTGATAGACCCAGGCTCCACATTTCCATATGTTACTCCATATATTGCGAGTCGGTTTGGGGTTAAACTGGAGACGATCAAACCTTTTGAGGTGTCTACATCCGTTGGTGAACCGGTGACAGCTAGTCGAGTATATAGAAATTGTGTAGTTGTGATTTGTTATCATCATACTATGGTTGACTTACATGAGCTAAAAATGGTGGACTTTGATGTTATTATAGGCATGGATTGGCTGGCTTCTTGCTATGCTAATGTTGATTGTAGAGTGAAAATGGTTCGCTTCCAATTTCCGGGAGAACCAGTTTTAGAATGGAAAGGGAATACTGCGTCACCAAAAGGTAGGTTTATTTCCTATCTTAAGGCAAGGAAAATGATCACAAAAGGTTATATTTACCATCTAGTTTGGGTTCAAGATGTAGAAGTTGAACCGCAAGCTCTTCAGTCTGTCCCTGTAGTGAATGAGTTTCCGGATGTGTTCCTGGAAGAGCATCTAGGCCTCCCTCCAGAACGGGAGATTGATTTTGCTATAGATGTGCTGCCGGATACTAGACCCATATCTATCCCTCCTTACAGAATGGCTCCCGCAGAGTTGAAAGAGTTGAAGGAGCAATTGAAGGACTTGTTTGATAAAGGCTTCATTAGGCCTAGTTCATCCCCGTGGGGAGCACCCGTGTTGTTTGTACGAAAGAAAGATGGCTCCCTGCGAATGTGTATTGACTATCGGCAACTGAATAAAGTGACGATCAAGAACAAATATCATCTTCCTAGGATTGATGACTTATTTGATCAATTACAAAGTGCCAAATGGTTTTCAAAGATAGATTTGAGATCCGGGTATCATCAAGTGAGAGTTAGGGAGAAAGATATCCCTAAGACAACCTTCTGAACAAGATATGGCCACTTTGAGTTCCGAGTGATGTCATTTGGGCTAACTAATGCACCGACAGTATTTATGGATTTGATGAACAACGTGTTCAGGTCCTTCCTAGATTTATTTGTGATTGTATTCATCGACGATATCTTAGTGTATTCTAGGCCCGAGGCAGAACACACGGATCATTTGCGTACCGTTGTTAGAGTTCTTCAAACTCGAGAGATATTTGCAAAATTTTCTAAGTGTGAGTTTTGGTTGAACTAAGTGACCTTTCTGGGGCATATCATTTCAGTCAATGGTGTTCGGGTAGATACCCAGAAGATTGAGGCCGTGAAGACTTTGCCAAGGCCCACAACTCCTACAGAGGTTCGTAGTTTTCTGGGCTTAGCATTTTATTACAGGAGGTTCGTGGAAGGATTTTCTTCTATTTCTGCATCACTCACGAAGTTAACCCAGAAATCAGCCAAATTTCAATGGATAGATGCTTGTGAGCGTGGTTTCCGAGAGCTAAAGGATAGATTAACTTCTGCCCCATTCCTGACACTTCCAGAAGGATCTGAAGGTTATGTTGTGTATTGTGACTCTTCAGGCATTGGGCTAGGCTGTGTGTTGATGCAACATGGCAAGGTGATTGTGTATGCTTCAAGACAGTTACGGAAACATAAGAGGAATTATCCAACCTATGATCTTGAATTGGCTATAGTGATTCATGCATTAAAGATGTGGAGACATTATTTGTACGGTGTCCATATGGATATTTATACAGATCATAAGAGCCTTCAGTATATCTTCAAGCAGAAATAGTTGAATTTGCGGCAATGGCGGTGGTTGGAATTATTGAAAGACTATGATGTTGACATCCTGTATCATCCCGGAAAAGCAAATGTTATGGCTGATGCTCTTAGTCGTAGATCCATGGGAAGTTTATGGGATGTGCAGCCAGAGAAAAGAGAAATGGCTCGTGAACTCCAGCAGTTATCTAGCCTAGGAGTTCGAGTAGTGGATTCAGGTAGTATGGGAGCTACCATTCAGAATCCAGCAGTCTCATCGCTAGTGGTGGAAGTGACGGAACGCCAGTATGAGGATCTCGTGCTAATTCACTACAGAAATACCCTCACTCAAAAGGAGAAGTCGTCATTTGAGATTTCTGGAGATGGAGTTCTCCGATTTCGAGGCAGGTTATGTGTTCCTGATGTTGCAGGATTACGCCACCAAATATTGAGAGAAGCTCATTGTTCCCGTTATTTTGTCCACCCAGGAGCAACAAAAATGTATCATGATCTTAAATTTGTATATTAGTGGAATGGGATGAAGAAAGATATAGCGGAATGTGCAGCTCAATGTCCCAACTGTCAGCAAGTGAAAATCGAGCACCAAAAGCCGGGTGGATTGTTGCATGCTATAGAAATTCCAACTTGGAAATGGGAAGTAATTAACATGGTATTCATTACAGGCTTACCCCGTTCCCAACGTAAGTATGATTCTATATGGGTGATTGTAGATATACTTATGAAGTTAGCTCATTTCTTACCGGTCAGAACTACATATGTAGCAGAAGATTATGCAAAGCTTTAAGTTAAAGAGATAGTGCGGCTTCACGGTGTTCCAATATCTATTATCTCTGATAGAGGGACTCAATTTAGAGCAAATTTTTGGAAATCCTTTCAAGAAGGTTTGGGGACTCATGTGAGCCTTAGTACGGCATTTCACCCACAGACGGATGGACAAGCCGAACGTACCATTCAGACCCTTGAGGATATGCTACGGGCATGTGTATTGGATTTTGGAGGTAGTTGGGAGGATCATTTACCGCTTATTGAGTTTGCTTATAATAATAGTTATCATTCTAGCATCCAATGGCATCGTATGAGGCTTTATATGGGCGAAAGTGCAGATCCCCAATTGGGTGGTTCGAGGTAGGAGAGACTACATTGACAGGGCCAGACTTGGTGCAGCAAGCTATAGAGAAAGTTAAGCTCATACAGGATCGATTATTAACAAATCAGAGTCATCAAAAGTCCTATGCGGACAATCGTTGAAGGGACTTAGAGTTCCAAGTGAAGGATTGGGTATTCTTAAAGGTTTCGCCGATGAAGGGCATAATGAGATTTGGCAAAAAGGGGAAGCTTAGTCCCCGGTACATTGATCCTTATGAGATTGTGCCCAAAGTAGGCAAAGTGGCTTACGAATTAGATCTACCTCCTGAGTTGGAGTCAGTTGACCCAGTTTTTCATGTATCAATGCTTCGTAAGTGCATTGGAGATCCTTGTAGAATAGTACCAATAGATGATGTTCAAGTTACAAAACAATTGTCTTATGAAGAAGTCCCCATTGCCATTTTAGATAGGCAAGTGCAAAAGCTCAGAACAAAAGAAGTAGCTTCAGTTAAAGTTTTATGGAAGCATAATAATAGAGAGGAAATGACTTGGGAAGCTAAAGAAGACAAGAAATTCCGGTACCCACATTTATTTTCACCCTCAGAGGAGACTCAGGCAGAGACGCCATTATCCTCAGGTATGTAATGCTTTTCCTAAAGTTTTCCTGGTCGTGTGTGGCCATGGTAATTTTCGTTGTTATTGTAGCCCCGTAAGGCGATGTATTTTAGGTTGCTGTGCAGGATGGTAGTGCCCTATTATAGAGGAAACTCTAGAGAAATTTTTATAGAATCCTAACATGTTATAGCCCGTATATTGTACGTTTGGAAAATTCTAAAGTCGTCGTGGAAAGTTAAGGGCGAAACCATTTTCAAAAGTTATATTAATGCACAAGTTGTCATGAATATTATTTGTGACTATTATTAGTATGGAAATATGGTAAGAGGCTAAGGGCAAGAAGAGAAATTCGCAAAATGACTTATGGAAATATTGCGGAAAGAATAGGGGCAAAACGGGAATTTCACCAAAAGGTTCATGAGCATTTAAAAAGGGCCATATTGGCCATGTGACAAAAAAATATATATATGAAATGAAAAAGAAAAAGAATTAAAAAGGATGACAAATTAGTCTTCTTTTTATGGAATTTCAAGAAAACTCTAGAGAGGGGCATGTGCCCCTCACATGCCACAAAAACTATATGTATATATAGGGCCAAAGTCTTGAAAAAGAAGAAAAAAATCCATCACTTTCACTCTAGACAATTCAAGAAAAAGAGAGAGGGAGAAAAAAATTGGAGGGGGGTTCGGCCAAGGGAGGGGCTGGCCGAAACTTTCCCCTCAAGATTGATCAAGAAAAATTTGTTTCTTCAAGATTCCCTACTAATTGGAAGGTCCTCTACGACATGGAGTAGTTGTTGGAGCAAGAAAATCGTTCGTTGTGGTTATGAACAAGTCTAGCCGATTAGAAAGGTTGAAGGAAAAAGGTGAGGTTTGATTTTCTTTATGTGTTTTATGGATGGTTTGCACATGTTGTGGTATGTGGAAATGAAAGCAATTAATGAAATTATGCATGTGGAAGTGTTGGTCGTATGTATGTAGTAGTGTGTAGGAACGAAGAATGAATTGTATTTAGCATGTTTGAATGTGTTGTAGTGAGAAGGAATGAATGAACAACCATGGGAATTGTGTGTTGAAGGGCTAGCCGAAAATGGACTGTTTTGTGTGTCAAGGAATGAATTAATTTTATTTAGTATGTTTGGGTTGTTGTGTTGTAGATTCTATGTTATAAAATGAAGGCTTAATGGTTCAAAGTGAGGTTGAAATCATGTGGGCTGTTTTGGTACTTGATGTAATCTTAATATGGTTTCTTGTATTTGTAAGGCTAATGTTGTTAAATTATGGATTGTTAGTGTAGTTGATGAATTTTGAAGAAAAGAAATGTATTGTTGATGTTTTCTTGGACTTGGAAGATTTCGGATTTGCTTGTGTATTCGATGGGCTGATTTGAACATTTTTTGGGATAGTCCGAAATGTTTTTTTTTTAATCTTGTTTATGTGTTTTGGATTAGTACTTGAGTGTACGAATATTGATGTTGGTTCGATCGTATGCGGTTGATTTGAATGAAAACGGAATATTGTCGAATTGTATGTAAAAGAGCTACTAATGTTAGAATGTGTTTTGAACCTCTTATTGATGTTGTTGGTTTGGCCGGGTTGAATTCCCGGATTGTTGTTGTTGAATTGGGCCGAGCCATATTCTCGGGGTTGGTACATTTACAGGGGAGATGCTGCCGAAATTCCGGCAGAATATAAATAAATGTGTTTGAAAGATTAGGGCAAGTATGTGACAACGAATCTAATGAATGGATGAATCCTCTTGAATGTAGATTAACAAGTTGGAGGCACAAGCGTGACTAGTTGGTCGCAGCGCAGGTATGTAAGGCTTACCCTTTCTTTCTTTGGCATGTCCTCGAGCCAAGTAAGGTATAATGTGATATCCTTCCTTGGGGTAACTCTGTTCTGTGATGCTGAGTCTAATTATGATTCTAATTCACTTCTTGACCTGAGTTTGTGATCCTAGTTCATCCCTTGATATAAGTATTTGATATAAGTATTTTGATATAAGTATTTTGGTACAAGTATTCTGATATACGTATTCTGATATAGGTATTTTGATATAAGTATTTTGATATAAGTGTCTCGATATAAGCATTTTGATATCAGTCTTCTGATATAAGTGTGTCGATATGAGTATTTTGATATAAGTATTCTGATGTAAGTATGCTGATATAAGTATTCCGAAGTAAGTATCCTGATATGAGAATTCCGAAATCAGTATCCTGATAAGAGCATTCTGATATGTTTATTCTGGTTCGAGAACTTCTGTAAGATTTAATGTCCCTAACTTCCGTATACGATCTCGGATTGCTCTGAAATGTTCTAAGAGGTTTCTGTATCAAGACGTCTATAATTTTCTTATACGTAAGTATGGTTCCAAAATCTCTATTTGATCTGATTCGTAAGGACATCTGAAGGTGTCTGATATGACTATGATTCTGATTCCCCGGAAAAGGCTTCTGAAACGCTTATAAAGCGTTCTGTACTTCGAACGCTCGTAACTTTCTCATACTACGCCGGATTGACCTGAAATCTGTTCCGAGCCTCCAGGTATCGGTAAGTACACTGGTCTGTCGAGTCTTGATTTCTATGCATGTGGTTTCTCACTATTCTGCTCGTGCATATGTTATGATTTCCTTCACCGAGTCCCGGGCCGGTATGTATCGTGCGGATGGTTCGCCGAGTCCTCTGTTGAGGGCCGGGTTCCATATATGAATTCTGAAGTATGATGTGTCCGGTTCCGGGGTACTGTGTTATACGTCCGTCCCCGGTTACCGAGGATATATTATGAAGTATGATGTGTCCGGGCTCGGGGTGCCGTGTTATCTGTCCGCCCCCGGGTACCGTGGTTGTGTTATGATGTGTGACGGAGATCGGAGCAAATTTCCTGAAATATGATGTGTTGGGGCGCCAAAGGTAGGAGTGGCGACCACGTTCCTATGTTATCGCGCGCATCCCTTGGCATTGTTCACCTGTTCCTCGGCGTGTTACCTGTCCCCGAGGTTACCGTGTATATGATAGGA
This sequence comes from Lycium barbarum, assembly GCF_019175385.1. Taxonomy (NCBI): domain Eukaryota; kingdom Viridiplantae; phylum Streptophyta; class Magnoliopsida; order Solanales; family Solanaceae; genus Lycium; species Lycium barbarum. The sequence continues at coordinate 44,672,707 of NC_083346.1, read as the reverse complement.
TGTGACCGGTCCCTCGGCGTGTTATTTGTCCCCGAGGTTACCGTATGTATGATATGGTATTTGTCCCGGCGTGGTACATGTCCCCGGGGTTACCGCGTATGTGATATGATATCCGATCCCGATATGTATGACTTGTGTTGGAGAGTAAGCATTCTGACCTTCCGTATATTCTGTATTCCGTCCAATATGTGACAACATCGGAGCAATCGGTACGTTCTGTACTCCGTCTAACGTACGACATTATCTGTGCGTTCTGTACGTGCCACACTCCTTCTGATATCCGATAACGGTATGCACGATCTGTGTCTGGAAAGTGAGTATGTCAGCATTCCATACGCTCTGTATGATTTGTACGGTCTGTATGATCCGTATTGGTCTGTACGATCTGTGTCGGTCTGTATGATTCATATTGGTCTGTACGATCTGTGTCGGTCTGTATGATCCGTATTGGTCTGTACGATCTGTGTCGGTCTGTATGATCCGTATTGGTCTGTACGATCTGTGTCGGCCTGTATGATCTGTATTGGTCTGTACGATCTGTGTCGGCCTGTATGATCTGTATTGGTCTGTATGATCTGTGTCTGAGAAGTAAGTAATTCGGCAATTTGGATAATATGCTTACCCTTTGTACTATTTGTTTCGATTAAGGTTCTGCTTTCTGTATTTCATGCCTTACATACTCAGTACATATTCCGTACTGACCCCCTGTTCTTCGGGGGCTGCGTTTCATGCCGCGCAGGTACTCCCAGATGAGTGGAAGATATTATCGAAGATGTTCCAGCGAAGATGGCACACTCCATTTGCTCCTGGAGTGCTGCCGAGTCAGAGTATGTGTGCTGTGATGTCTGATATATGGTAGAGACTTTGCAGACAGTGTCGTGGGTATAGTATGTCAGTCTGTAAGCGGCTCCGTCGGCCGATATGTCGGTCTGTGTTATGTATTGAATTTTGTATGACTATAGATTTGTTCGTCTGGAAGCTTTGAGAAAGAACATTTCTGAAAGAAAGAAAAAAAAAATTTCTATATATTTTATCTGATTTGATTTAAAAGTTTGACGTAATTTTATGTGCGGCAGGAGTCTGAGGGTTCGCTCGGCCCTAATTAAGGGTCGGGTGCCCATCACACCCTAGAAAGGTCGGGGTGTGACAAGGTGGTATCAGAGCAGGTCGGTCTAAGGGTTGTCTGCAAAGTCGTGTCCGGTAGAGTCCTGTTTATGGTGTGAAGCGCGCCACATTTATAAACAGGAGGCTACGGGGTATCTAGGAATTGTTGACCTTCTTTTTGTCAAAGATCGTGCGATAGAGCCCAGATATAGGGAAACGTGATCCCAAATGTAAGCCTTACATACGTTGGGAAAAGGTGAATAATGATATGGAAGGCCACGAAGGTAAGTTTTGAAATGTTCGTTCTGTTATCATAAACCGGAAGCCCTATACGGCTGTGATTTGGTATGATATGATATGATCCCATATGAAATGACACGATGCGACATGATACGATACGATATGATGCGATACGATATGATATGATATAACAAGATATGATATGACACAATATGACATGATATGGTCTAACATGAGGTAATATGATATGATGCGATGTGAAACGATATATAAAGGCCCTGGTCGGCCGGAATATGTTATGTATATGTACGATCCGTGAGGCGTTGTTGATATTTGTTGTGTGTGAGTGAATTCTGAATAGTAAGGGTTGGAAAAGGGTAAAATGGTAATTGTAAAGGATAGAGCGAGTTACAGAAATGTCTTGAAATCTGTGAGACCTTGGTTTGCTCCGGATCAGGTAATAAAGGTTATAGGGGAAAGTGGACGCGATTATATTGGCCCTAAGGCACCGAAATCCATCAAAGTTTCGAGGTTAAGCGTGCTCAGGCGGGGGCAATTTCCTAATGGGTGACCCCCTGGGAAGTTTTCTAAAATTTTTGTAAAATTCAGATGTGAGCAGCAAGTCAGGAGCTGTAGTAATCCAAGAGAAATTTAATGTATTCGGAATGGTTGGGGAACCATAAGAGGTCACATAGAATGCGACAGGCTAGACTAGAAAAGAGACAGAAAGTGCAGTGCAGTTTTGGAAATTAGATAGGCTTGAATAGCGTCTGAAGGTATTTTGTGGGTCAGTTGATAGTAATTATATGTGCATATGTATATGAACATGTATGATTATCTCATATGTCAGGATGTCGATGGAAGATGAAAGGAAAACTTATGATAAGGAATTTTGCTATGTTGTGCACGGAGTCGAAAAGAAGAACCGTTGGCTTATAAGGAGCCCCTTAAAGGGGGGGAGGCCATATTAGGCTTACAAGGAATAATGATGAACGAAATGGGCACCCCATATGAAGTCAAAGACAAGTATGCCTGTATCGAGAAATACAAAAAGGGACTAAAGAAGAGTTGTAGTAAGAATCTAAAAGTGTGACTTTTGTTAAGATACGGCCACGAAACAGTAACAAAAAAGAGATGACTTGAGAAGGACAAGGAAGATATGTCGGCCCAGCGTATCAGAAAACTTATGGCACGGAATCAGGACCTATATAAGGATGGAGAGACTCAATTATATGAAATGGGCATGGAGAAACGGGCAACTATAAACGAAACCCCCTCCCGCAGTGCTACGAGTCCCCAAGAGGTCAGTTGAACATTCGAGGACGGATGTTCTAAAGGGGGGGAGGATGTTATAGCCCGTATATTGTACGTTTGGAAAATTCTAAAGTCGTCGTGGAAAGTTAAGGGAGAAACCATTTTCAAAAGTTATATTAATGCACAAGTTGTCATGAATATTATTTGTGACTATTATTAGTATGGAAATATGGTAAGAGGCTAAGGGCAAGAAGAGAAATTCGCAAAATGACTTAAGGAAATATTGCGGAAAGAATAGGGGCAAAACGGGAATTTCACCAAAAGGTTCATGAGCATTTAAAAAGGGCCATATTGGCCATGTGACAAAAATATATATATATGAAATGAAAAAGAAAAAGAATTAAAAAGGATGACAAATTAGTCTTCTTTTTATGGAATTTCAAGAAAACTCTAGAGAGGGGCATGTGCCCCTCACATGCCACAAAAACTATATGTATATATAGGGCCAAAATCTTGAAATAGAAGAAAAAAATCCATCACTTTCACTCTAGACAATTCAAGAAAAAGAGAGATGGAGAAAAAATTGGAGGGGGGTTCGGCCAAGGGAGGGGCTGGCCGAAACTTGCCCCTCAAGATTGATCAAGAAAAATTTGTTTCTTCAAGCTTCCCTACTAATTGGAAGGTCCTCTACGACGTGGAGTAGTTGTTGGAGCAAGAAAATTGTTCGTTGTGGTTATGAACAAGTCTAGCCGATTAGAAAGGTTGAAGGAAAAAGGTGAGGTTTGATTTTCTTTATGTGTTTTATGGATGGTTTGCACATGTTGTGGTATGTGGAAATGAAAGCAATTAATGAAATTATGCATGTGGAAGTGTTGGCCGTATGTATGTAGTAGTGTGTAGGAATGAAGAATGAATTGTATTTAGCATGTTTGAATGTGTTGTAGTGAGAAGGAATGAATGAACAACTATGGGAATTGTGTGTTGAAGGGCTGGCCGAAAATGGACTGTTTTGTGTGTCAAGGAATGAATTAATTTTATTTAGTATGTTTGGGTTGTTGTGTTGTAGATTCTATGTTATAAAATGAAGGCTTAATGGTTCAAAGTGAGGTTGAAATCATGTGGGCTGTTTTGGTACTTGATGTAATCTTAATATGGTTTCTTGTAATTGTAAGGCTAATGTTGTTAAATTATGGATTGTTAGTGTAGTTGATGAATTTGGAAGAAAAGAAATGTATTGTTGATGTTTTCTTGGACTTGGAAGATTTCGGATTTGCTTGTGTATTGGATGGGCTGATTTGAACATAATGTGGGATTGTCCGCAGTGTTTTTTTTGAATCTTGTTTAAGTGTTTTGGATTAGTACTTGAGTGTACGAATATTGATGTTGGTTCGATCGTATGCGGTTGATTTGAATGAAAACGGAATATTGTCGAATTGTATATAAAAGAGCTACTAATGTTAGAATGTGTTTTGAACCTCTTATTGATGTTGTTGGTTTGGCCGGGTTGAATTCCCGGATTGTTGTTGTTGAATTGGGCCGAGCCATATTCTCGGGGTTGGTACATTTACAGGGGAGATGCTGCCGAAATTCCGGCAGAATATAAATAAATGTGTTTGAAAGATTAGGGCAAGTATGTGACAACGAATCTAATGAACGGATGAATCCTCTTGAATGTAGATTAACAAGTTGGAGGCACAAGCGTGACTAGTTGGTCGCAGCGCAGGTATGTAAGGCTTACCCTTGCTTTCTTTGGCATGTCCTAGAGCCAAGTAAGGTATAATGTGATATCCTTCCTTGGGGTAACGCTGTTCTGTGATGCTGAGTCTGATTATGATTCTAATTCACTTCTTGACCTGAGTTTGTGATCCTAGTTCATCCCTTGATATAAGTATTTGATATAAGTATTTTGATATAAGTATTTTGGTACAAGTATTCTGATATACGTATTCTGATATAGGTATTCTGATATAAGTATTTTGATATAAGTGTCTCGATATAAGCATTTTGATATCAGTCTTCTGATATAAGTGTGTCGATATGAGTATTTTGATATAAGTATTCTGATGTAAGTATGCTGATATAAGTATTCCGAAGTAAGTATCCTGATATCAGAATTCCGAAATCAGTATCCTGATAAGAGCATTCTGATATGTTTATTCTGGTTCGAGAACTTCTGTAAGATTTAATGTCCCTAACTTCCGTATACGATCTCGGATTGCTCTGAAATGTTCGAAGAGGTTTCTGTATCAAGACGTCTATAATTTTCTTATACGTAAGTATGGTTCCAAAATCTCTATTTGATCTGAGTCGTAAGGACATCTGAAGATGTCTGATATGACTATGATTCTGATTCCCCGGAAAAGGCTTCTGAAACGCTTATAAAGCGTTCTGTACTTCGAACGCTCGTAACTTTCTCATACTACGCCGGATTGACCTGAAATCTGTTCCGAGCCTCCAGGTATCGGTAAGTACACTGGTCTGTCGAGTCTTGATTTCTATGCATGTGGTTTCTCACTATTCTGCTCGTGCATATGTTATGATTTCCTTCACCGAGTCCCGGGCCGGTATGTATCGTGCGGATGGTTCGCCGAGTCCTCTGTTGAGGGTCGGGTTCCATATATGAATTCTGAAGTATGATGTGTCCGGTTCCGGGGTACTGTGTTATACGTCCGTCCCCGGTTACCGAGGATATATTATGAAGTATGATGTGTCCGGGCTCGGGGTGCCGTGTTATCTGTCCGCCCCCGGGTACCGTGGTTGTGTTATGATGTGTGACGGAGATCGGAGCAAATTTCCTGAAATATGATGTGTTGGGGCGCCAAAGGTAGGAGTGGCGACCACGTTCCTATGTTATCGCGCGCATCCCTTGGCATTGTTCACCTGTTCCTCGGCGTGTTACCTGTCCCCGAGGTTACCGTGTATATGATAGGATGTGACCGGTCCCTCGGCGTGTTATTTGTCCCCGAGGTTACCGTATGTATGATATGGTATTTGTCCCGGCGTGGTACATGTCCCCGGGGTTACCGCGTATGTGATATGATATCCGATCCCGATATGTATGACTTGTGTTGGAGAGTAAGCATTCTGACCTTCCGTATATTCTGTATTCCGTCCAATATGTGACAACATCGGAGCAATCGGTACGTTCTGTACTCCGTCTAACGTACGACATTATCTGTGCGTTCTGTACGTGCCACACTCCTTCTGATATCCGATAACGGTATGCACGATCTGTGTCTGGAAAGTGAGTATGTCAGCATTCCATACGCTCTGTATGATTTGTACGGTCTGTATGATCCGTATTGGTCTGTACGATCTGTGTCGGTCTGTATGATTCATATTGGTCTGTACGATCTGTGTCGGTCTGTATGATCCGTATTGGTCTGTACGATCTGTGTCGGTCTGTATGATCCGTATTGGTCTGTACGATCTGTGTCGGCCTGTATGATCTGTATTGGTCTGTACGATCTGTGTCGGCCTGTATGATCTGTATTGGTCTGTATGATCTGTGTCTGAGAAGTATGTAATTCGGCAATCTGGATAATATGCTTACCCTTTGTACTATTTGTTTCGATTAAGGTTCTGCTTTCTGTATTTCATGCCTTACATACTCAGTACATATTCCGTACTGACCCCCTGTTCTTCGGGGGCTGCGTTTCATGCCGCGCAGGTACTCCCAGATGAGTGGAAGATATTATAGAAGATGTTCCAGCGAAGATGGCAAACTCCATTAGCTCCTGGAGTGCTGCCGAGTCAGAGTATGTGTGCTGTGATGTCTGATATATGTTAGAGACTTTGCAGACAGTGTCGTGGGTATAGTATGTCAGTCTGTAAGCGGCTCTGTCGGCCGATATGTCGGTCTGTGTTATGTATTGAATTTTGTATGACTATAGATTTGTTCGTCTGGAAGGTTCGAGAAAGAACATTTCTGAAATAAAGAAAAAAAAATTTACTATATATTTTATCTGATCTGATTTAAAAGTTTGACGTAATTTTATGTGCGGCAGGAGTCTGAGGGTTCGCTCGGCCCTAATTAAGGGTCGGGTGCCCATCACACCCTAGAAAGGTCGGGGTGTGACATAACATTTGAGGACGAATGTTCTTAAGGGGGGAAGAATGCTACACCTCGAAAAACTTTCATGTCATCATGATATAGATAGACTAATGCAGGGTGAGACGAATATGATGTTTCTATAAGTAAGAAAGGTTATTTAACGATCCTAGCTAAGATTTCAAAGTTGTTGGAAGTAAGAGAAGAAAGTTCCTTAAGAAGGGCAAAGTATATGTGGTGTTTTGGAAAAGTTCCGTAAAGTACCGAGCTAATGTTGACTTAATAATGTCTTAAAGAAGAATTTTAACTCTCCTTAGATTGGTAATGAAGTGTTAAAACAAGTGTCACGAAGGTTCCATAAGTATTGGAGATCGAACGAAACGACGGAAACCATTTCAGGGAAGTGGAGTTATACGACCACTTATACGGTCCGTATAACTTTATTGGGTCTGTATAACCCCCAGCAGGAAGATAATTTCCCTGATGGTGAACCACGACCACTTATACGGACCGTACAATGCTATACGGACCGTATAAGTATCCGTATAACACCCGACGGGCTGAGTTATTCTCAAGTGTATAAATGTGATCGTACTTCATTATTTTCATTTTAACACTTCTCCACTTCACTCCAAGTCCTTATAACATTCCATACATTTCATATACAAGAATCCAAAGGAGATCCAAGCCTCATATCATTAATCTAAGGGAATCAAGTATAAGGAAACTGTTAGGGGTTGCTAGAGTCAAGAAGACTTTATGGATTGAAGCTAGGGTTTTTCATCAAGTGAAGTATTTCCATCCAAGGGTTATTCCTACTCAATCAAAGGTAAGTTTTATGATCATTTCACGTTATTTGGACTATGGAGAGGTTGATACACTTGGGTAGAAGAATAAAGTAGAAAATGAAGTCTAAATGTAGCTTTTATGATGTTTATGAGTAGTAATCTATGTGTAGTTATGATTCTTAGTATGATATGAATATAATCTTGATATGGAAGGTAATAATGGTGATGAAGAAGCATTATATGTAAATGTGCTAAAATGGGTATGAAGTTGCTAGTATGAATTGAACATGGGGGTGAATATTGGAGGCTTAGTGTAATGTGATTACTTGAATTGGATATTATGAGCGTATTATGGATGCTATTGTGGTTGTTGGGAGTTGTTTTGTGATATGGTGGAAGTTGACGAAGTAGGGGAAATGCTGCCCAATTTTCATTAGACTATGATTTATTCTAAGTTTGGATTTAAAAGTATCATGAAGGCTTAACTATGGCATGAATCCTTCTAAATGTAGATTATTCAAGCTTCAGCGGTGAACGCTAGATAGTTGAGTAGACAAAGATATATGTAAGGCTAACCCTTCTTTCAATAAGGCATGGTTCCTTGGCTATGTATATATCCTTTTATGAGTTCCATAATGTCCTCCAAATGATTCTATCTCCAAAGCTACTAAAGCTCATGATCGTCGATACTTTCATGATTCCATTGCATCCTTTATACGATAGTTGATCCTCCAACGATAGGCGTAACAAAGACGATAATGGCAGCGACGTTGATGATACTTATGGACCCTTATGTATACGTGCCTAAGTATGTATGACTATCACGTGACATCGAGCTCATATAGCCGGGTATGATATCTATTACCACTGCAGTTGGGTACGATACTACTGAGCCTTCGTAGGGCCAGGTATGTATGATCACCGAGCCTTGTCATAGCCGGGTATGTGAAACACCGAGCCTTTATGGTTGGGTATGGTATAGATACGAATATGAATATGAACACGAATGTATATGTACGTATGTACACAAGCACGCTTTAGAAGTGGAAGGGCCCTCTGAAAGACAAATAGGTAAGTAAGTAATTATGATGATGGCTTTACTATCTCCCGATTCTCCCATCTTATGTTGTTTCTTATGTTGTCTCTTATGCTTTTATTATGATGTTGATTATGCTTTACATACTCAGCACAATATTCATACTGATGTCCTTTTGTTTGTGGACGCTGCGTCATGCTTGCAGGTGGCCAGGAAGACAGGCTTGATCCGTAGCTTTCTTATTCAGGGACTGTTTAGAGGAGCTCCATTTCATCCGGAGCTACGACTTTTGTTATTATTCTTTTGTGTACATACATGGGCACGACGGTGTGTTGTCCCGCCTATATAATGTTACTTACTCTTCGTAGAGGCTCGTAAACAGTTGTATATGGTTAGATGTCTTGAAGCCTTGTCGGCTTATATTTTGTATATCATTTTGATAGCCTCGTCGGCTTATGTATATTGATGTGGGCATAGTTGTCAATGATGGTATAAATGTGTTGTTGCCGAATGAGTTTAGCGTTATTGATGTATAGCACTCATGAACGAGCTATGTGGTCCACCTAGATGTGACTATGAATGTATGATAAGAGGCACCCGGGTGGGTTAGCACCGTGCCCGTCATTGCCCTCGGGTCGGGTCGTGACATTGACTTACCTTGTGGACAATCTTATAAGGTCCAATGTATCGAGGACTTAACTTTCCCTTCTTACCAAACCTCATCACGCCTTTCATCGGTGATACCTTTAAGAATACTCAATCATCAACTTGGAATTCTAAGTCTCGCTGACGGTTCTCTGCATGAGATTTCTGGCGACTTTGGACTGTCAATAGTCGGTGTCTGATAACCTTGACCTTTTCCACCGCTTGTTGAATCAACTCAGAGCCTATTAGTTATACCTCTCCTACTTCAAACCACCCAATTGGGGATCTACACTTTCTCCCATATAGAGTTTCATACGGGGCCATTTGAATACTGGAATGATAGTTGTTGTTGTATGCGAGCTCAATGAGAGGTAAGTGGTCATCCCAGCTACCATCAAAATCTAACACACATGCCCGTAACATATCTTCCAAGGTCTGAATAGTGCGTTCGGCTTGCCCATCAGTTTGTGGATGAAACGCTACGCTAAGCCTTACCTGAGTACCCAAACCTTCTTGGAAAGACTTCCAAAATTTAGCTGTAAATTGTGCTCCTCTGTTAGTAATAATGGACACTGGGCCGCCGTGAAGTCGCACAATCTGTTCAAGATACAACCTTGCATAATCTTCTACCAAATATGTGGTTCTGACTGGAAGAAAATGGGCTGATTTCGTGAGTCTGTCCACAATCACCCATATGGAGTTATACTTGCTCTGGGAACGAGGCAACCCCACAATAAAATCCATGTTGATCACTTCCCATTTCCAGGTTGGGATTTCCATGGCTTGTAACAATCCTCCTGGCTTTTGATGCTCAATTTTCACTTGTTGGAAATTTGGACATTGAGCTACAAATTCGGCTATGTGGTTGTTCATCCCATCCCACCAATACATTAGCTTGAGATCATGATACATCTTTGTCGCTCCTGGGTGAATAGAATACCGAGAGTAATGAGTTTCTTCTAGAATCCGACGACGTAGTCCCGCAACATTTGGACCACATAGCCTGTCTAGGTATCTAAGAACTCCATCCGTAGAAACTTCAAAAGGTGACTTCTCTTTCTCATGAAATGTATCTCTATAGTGACTCAACTGGGGATCTTCGTATTGGTGCTCTCTCACCTCCATATCTAGGGACGAAACAGTTGGGTCGTGGATACCAAGTCCTGCATTGCCTGAATCAATTAGGCGAACTCCAAGGCTGGCTAGTTGGTGAAGCTCACGGATTAATTCTTTCTTCTCCGGAGGAACCTCACATAGACTGCCCATTTATTTGCAGCTAGGTGCATCAGCTACTACATTCGCCTTCCCAGGATGATATAAAATACTCACATTATAATCCTTCAGCAGTTCTAACCACCGCCTCTGTCATAGGTTCAATTCCTTCTGCTTAAAAATATATTGGAGACTCTTGTGATCTATATAAATGTCAACATAAACGCCATACAAATAATGTCTCCACATTTTTAATGCATGGATAACCGCGGCCAATTCAAGATCATGAGCTGGATAGTTCTTCTCGTGTTTTCGCAAATGCCTTGAAGCATAGGCGATGACTTTACTGTGTTTTATCAACACACAACCTAACCCCACACTAGAGGAATCACAATACACAACATAACCGTTTGGTCCTTCTGGGAGTGTCAGAACTGGGGCCGAAGTCAATTTATCCTTCAATTCCCGGAAACTGCATTCACAAGCATCAGTCCATTGAAATTTTACCGATTTCTGAGTTAGCTTCGTCAAGGGTACTGAAATAGAAGAAAACCCTTCTACAAATCTTCTATAACCTGCCAATCCCAGAAAACTACCGACCTCTGTAGGCGTTGTAGGCCTTGGACAAGTCTTTACAGCCTCAATTTTCTGGGTATCAACTCGAATGCTATCAGCTGAAATAACATGGCCCAGAAAAGGCACAGAATTCAGCCAAAACTCGCATTTTGAAAATTTTGCATACAATTCTCGAGTCAAAAGAATTCCAAGGACAATACGTAAATGGTCTGCATGCTCTGCCTCTGTCCGAGAGTATACTAGAATGTCATTAATGAACACAATCACGAACAGATCTAAGAGAGGCATGAATACATTATTCATCAAATTCATAAACACCGCCCGGGCATTAGTTAATCCAAATGACATCACCCGAAATTCGTAGTGGCCATATCTCGTTCTGAAAGCTGTTTTGGGAATATCTTCTTCTCTAACTCTCACTTGGTGATACCCCGATCTTAGATCAATTCTGGAAAACCATTTGGCACCCTATAATTGATCAAACAAATAATCGATCCTTGGAAGTGGATATTTATTCTTTATCGTTACCCTGTTCAGCTGCCTATAATCAATGTACATCCGTAGGGAACCATCTTTCTTTCTCAGAAATAGGACAGGTGCTCCCCACGGTGATGAATTGGGTCCAATGAATCTCTTCTCGAGAAAATCTTTCATTTGTGCCTTTAGCTCTTTTAATTCTGCAGGAGCCATTCTGTAAGGAGGAGTAGAGATTGGTTTAGTATCCGGTAACACATCAATAGAAAAATCAATCTCTCTTTCCGGAGGAAGGCCTGGAAGTTCAGCTGGAAATACATTCGAAAATTCATTTACTATCGAGACAGATTGAAAAGTCGGTGTATTTGCTTCGGTCTCATGAACTCGGACTAGATGATAAATATAGCCTTTGGCGATCATCTTCCTCGCCTTTAGATAGAAAATAAACCTACCCCTTGAGATGCTGTGTTACCCTTCCATTCAAGCATTGGTTCGCCAGGAAATTGGAACCGAACTGCTTTCGTTCTATAATCAACATTAGCATAGCACGAGGCCAACCAATCCATGCCCATAATCACATCAAAATCTAACATTTCCAGCTCAATCAAATCAGCAATAGTCTGACGATTACATACCACCACTACATAATTTTTGTATACTTGTCTAGCTGTTACGAGATCACCAACCGGAGTAGATACCTCAAAAGGTTTAATTGGCTTGATTTCACCCCAATACGGCTAGCAATATAAGGAGTGATATAAGACAATGTAGAACCCGAATCAATCAACGCATAAACATCATGAGACTGTATAGTAAATATACCTGTAACCACATCTGGGGAAGACTCAAGATCCTGTCATCCGGCTAGAGCATAAATACGGGGCTGAGTGCCACTTGAACTGGATGCTCCCCTTCTGCCCCTACCATATCCTGCTGGAATCTGGGGAGTTTGCCCTATCGGGCGTACAGATGAGGAAGAACCAGCTGCTGATCCTGTGGGTTGAACCCCACCTCTACCGTACCTCGAGGGACAATCACGCATCAAGTGCCCAGTCTGTCCATAAACATAACAAGCATCTGAAACCTGGCGACATGAACCTGAGTGTAATTTCCTGCACTGACTACATCGTAGGACCGGTGGTCCCCTCTGGCTATAATCACCTCCAAACTGAGAACCCGAAGCTCTCGAGCTCTGACCCTGTCCTGAATGAATGGAACGGTCAAATCTCCTGCCTGCAAATCGAGGGGGTGCACTAGTCACCGACTGTCCTGAATGTCTAGAATATGACTGCCTCGATCCCCCTCTATAGTCGCTGCCAGCAAAAATAGATCTGGCCCTCTTACTCTGCCCTCTATCAATATCGCGCTCACCCCTTTGCGGGTGTTGCTGCTCTTCTAAGTTCTGAGTGTGGGCCTGAATACGGGAAATATCCATCCCCTCTTGTAATGAAGCTGTAAAGCAATCTTTGAACAAATGTGGCCCTAAGCCACTCACAAATCTATGCACTCTATCTCCCATATCAGCCACCATAGTGGGAGCATACCGGGCTAATGAATTAAAGTGAAGTCTATACTCCTGAGCACTCATATTCCCTTGCTTTAAATTCAGAAACCTATCTGCACGGACCCTTCGAACCTCGGGTGGAAAATAATGACGAAGAAAAGCATCCACAAATTCCTGCCAAACCAGGGGAGGTGCATTTTTCTTTCTCGAAAATATCCAGTTATTATACCAAAGGACCGCTACATCCCGGAGTCTATAAGAGGACAACTCCACAGATTCAGTATCGGAGGCATGAATAATTCTCAACGTTCTCAACATCTCATCAATAAAACCTTGCGGGTATTCATCCGGCTTTGACCCAAAAAATTCTGGAGGATTTAAACTCATGAAATCACGGGTTCTAGCACTAGTCACCCTATCATATGGGCCCGTACTATGCTGCTGGGCCTGAGCGGCAACTAGCTGCATCAATAGCTGAATAAATTCAGTCATTTGTTGACCTGAAGCACCCAGTGGAGGAACTGGAGGCATAGGAGCTGGAGCTGAAGCCCCCTCTTGCTCTTTTAGAATAGGCGGAGTGTGAGAGGTATTAGATGGAGCCTCATTATGAGATTCACCTTCTTCTACATTCGTTGGCGGCTCCCTTTCTATCCGTCTTTCTGTTGTAGCCCTGCCCTTCTGGGCGGCTGTGGCTTTTCTCTTCACCGGCATCACTGAAATCATAATGCACAATTAGGGAGGAGATAGTCTTATAACATGGCTCTATGGCACGATCTAGTAAGAAGAATAATGGTCATTTTTCCTAAATGCCCCGCAACCTTTTGTTTATAAGAGTAGCGCGCTTCACACCCATAAACGATACTCTGCTGGTCACGGCTCGCATACATACCCTAGGACGGAACTGCTCTGATACAACATTTGTCATGACCAACAAAAGGGCCATGACGGGTACCCGGAGCTAATTACCGAGCACCTTTCCTTAGGCTAATCATCATACTCAACCTGATCATATATATATAACCTCCAAAGCAACACATGTCTATATACATAAGCCCTCACGGTTACAAAAATTATATACAAAAGTACAATGTAGTCATCATGGAACGTCTGCTACCCACACATACGTATCTATGAGCCTCTACTAGAGTACTAGACATAAGGACGGGACAGGACCCCGTCGTGCCCAAATATAAACATAAAATGATATATCAAAAATAGCACCTCCGGAATAATGGAGTGCTCCTATTAGTCCGTTGATCAGCTCCTATGAATCGGGGTCACCTCTCTGTCTACCTGTAGGCATGAACATAGCGTCCATAAAAGAAAGGACGTCAGTATGAATAAAGTATTGAGTATGTAAGGCATGAATCATACTAGCATAATAAATAAATCATGAAACATGAGATGAAGATATAACCTGTTTGCGCTTTAAAAGAAAACACATGTCATACATATCACATATACCATCATTGTTAACCCGCGTCCAGGTAACCATCGCACGTCGCCCACTAGTGGTGTCGTGCCCGGCCATCCAGTAATGGTGTAATCATATGCAACCCGCCTTAGCGGTGTCATGTCTGGCCATTTAGGCACGGTGTAATCGTATGCAGCCGCCTTAGTGGTGTCATGTCCGGCCATCTAGGCACGGTGTAATCGTATGCAGCCCGCCTTCGCGGTGACATGTCCGGCCATATAGGCACGGTGTAATATCATTATCATACACTTATCATAAAGCATGCATAAAGGGTCAAAGACAAACTATATCTCTTTCGGGGTGACGTAAGGTCTAGAACCTCCGATTGCATTATGGAATAATCCTCATCACTATGTCTCACCTTGAAGGAACTAATATTATGAGGTGACGTAACAACAAGAAATACATCAATGAAATCATAAGGACAAGAATATCAAGATTTTCATAGCATCATTATCCTCATCATTATCATGGAACATATCCCATCTTTATTTCATAAAAAGCTCTTAAGGATCTTTAACTTTCATCTTTGGGGATGTAAGAAGGTCATGGGAATATAGGAAGGAAATCACAATATAGAATTCATGCCTTTGAAAGAAGGGGACTAGCTTTACATACCTTTAAGCGTGTCAATTCGTTCGATTTCTACCTCTTGAACTTGCAAGTCTACAATCGGGATAACATAAACCATAATTAGGCCTCTCACCTCATTTGATAATCTTATTGAGTGTAATAAGACCATATTAAATGATGGGCAATATTTCCCTTAACTTCCAGTGCAATCCAACATCAGTAACAACATCAACAACAACAGCATCCGCTTTTACATAGCAAAATATAATCTAATCCATACCAAATCCTCATTCAAAAAAAAAACGCTTAATCTAATATTGGTCTCTATTCAATTTATCACTTCCATAACTATATTTCTTTTGCTTATAGTCACTAAAAATCTCGATATTTAACATAAATAAAAAGTTAAAGATCATTCACATACCTTGAAGAGTCTAGAATCTCAAAGCCCAACTTCAACTCCATTTCCCAAGCTTCTTGACTTGATTAAACCCTAGAAATAATATTTTTCCTTCACTAGCTCGAGTTTACGGGCTCAGATTTTACCTTAATCTTCACTAATTTAAAGAAATATGTTGGGAAGAAATTTTCAAGGGTTTCTCTAGTCTGATATTGAGGAAAAATGATAAATAAGTCGTGGTCTCACAGATTTATATCTGGAATCAGAAGGTTCCAGATGTCCGGTCTGACGGTTGGGTTGACGGACCGTCGACACGTTGACGGCTCGTCAACCTGACCCGTCGAATTTCTTCTGCAGCTTAGAAATCTCAGAGTCATATTGACGGCCTAATCGACGTCCCTTCAACATGATCGACGGCCCGTCGCTGGTGACTACCAGCCTACAATTTTTCTGATTCAGTCCATTGCGTCGTTTTGGTTCGTTCAATGTATAACCCTGCAAATCGCAGAGGACACCTGCTAGATCTTCCATTAACGGGGTAAAATACGTAATATCACAAATCTCGAGTTTGGACTCCATTCCAAGGCACACTCGTCTAGGTAGCCGTAATTTTTCCTAAAATGAAAACGAGAGGTGTAACAGTTACTGTGCCTGTCAGTATCAGAAAATGCTTTAGGGTGCACGCTCGCCCAGCATGATGAAGAAGGCAAAAAGGAAAATGCCATCCACTATCTAAGTAAGAAGTTCACATCCTACGAGTCACGGTATACGCTCGTAGAAAAAACTTGTTGTGCTCTGACCTGGATTGCTCAAAGGCTGAGGCACTACCTATAGGTGTTCACCACTCACCTCATATCCAGAACGGATCCATTGAGATACATTTTTTGGCAACCAATGCCCATTGGAAAATCGGCTAAATGGCAGATGCTGCTAAGCTAATTCGACATCGTATACGTAGCATAAAAGGAAATCAAAGGACAAGCCCAAGCTGACTTACTGGCAGAAAGCCCCGTCGATGACAAACTCGAACCATTTCGGACTTTCTTCCCAGATGAGGAAATAATGGCTATGGAGGAAGAGGTGGCGGAATCATACTCGGGTTGGAGACTGTTCTTCGATGGAGCAGTCAATTACATAGGATCAAGCATCGGGGCAATGGTAGTATCAGAAATAGGACAACACTATCTGATGGTCGTAAAGTTCGACTTCAGATGTACCAACAACATGGCGGAATATGAAGCATGTATCCTCGGCCTCAGGATGGCGTTGGACATGAACAAACAAGAGTTGTTGGTAATCGGGGACTCCCATTTTCTCATAAATCAAGTGAAGGGTTTGGGCGACCAAAAATGATAAAATACTCCGATATGTGAATCTGCTACAGAGATTGTGCAGGAGATTCAAGAGTATCGATTTCAGGCATACTCTGCGGGCTCATAATGAGTTTGTAGACGCATTGGCTATGATAGCCTCCATGATCCAGCACCCTGAGAGTGCTCACATTGATCCACTGGATATTACACTAAGAGAAGAACAGGCTCACTGCGCCTATGGCGAGGCTGAGCCGGTTGGCCAACTATGGTATGCCGAGATCAAGGCATACCTGGAGAAGGGAAAGTACCCCCCAGAAATTTCAGCGAATCAGAAAAAGACCATCAAGAGGTTGGCTAACGGTTTCTTCTTGAACAAAGATGTGTTATGCAAAAGGACACCCGACCTTGGGTTATTCAAGTGCGTAGACGTCGAAGAGGCTACGAAACTACTAAAAGAGGTGCACACAGGGGCATGCGGACCCACATGAATAGATTCATCTTGGTCTCTATTCAATTTATCACTTCCATAACCATATTGCCTTTGCTTATAGTCACTAAAACTCTCGATATTTAACTTAAATAAAAAGATAAACATCATTCACATACCTTGAAGAGTCTAGAATCTCAAAGCCCAACTTCAACTCCACTTCCCAAGCTTCTTGACTTGATTAAACCGTAGAAATAATATATTTCCTTCACTAGCTCGAGTTTACGGGCTCAGATTTTACCTTAATCTTCACTAATTTAAAGAAAGATGTTGGGAAGAAATTATCAAGGGTTTCTCTCGTCTGATATTGAGCAAAAATGATAAATAAGTCGTGGTCTCACATATTTATATCTGGAATCAGAAGGTTCCAGATGTCCGGTCTGACGGTCGGGTTGACGGACCGTCGACACGTCGACGGCTCGTCGACCTGACCCGTCGAATTTCTCCTGCAGCTTAGAAATCTCAGAGTCATATTGACGGCCTAATCGACGTCCCGTCAAAATGATCGATGGCCCTTCATTGGTGACTGGTGCCTACAATTTTTCATATTCAGTCTATTACGTCGTCGACGGCTCGTCAACCCGACCCGTCGAATTTCTCCTGCAGCTTAGAAATCTCAGAGTCATATTGACGGCCTAATCGACGTCCCGTCAAAATGATCGATGGCCCTTCATTGGTGACTGGTGCCTACAATTTTTCATATTCAGTCTATTACGTCGTTTTGGTTCGTTCAACGTATGACCCTGCAAATCGCAGAGGACACCTGCTAGAACTTCCATCAACGGGGTAAAATACGTAATATCACAAATCTCGAGTTCAGACTCCATTCCAAGGCACACTCGTCTAGGTAGCCATAAGTTTTCCTACCATGAAAATGAGAGGTGTAACAGTTACTGTACCTGTTAGTATCAGAAAATGCTTTAGGGTGCATGCTCGCCCAGCATGATGAAGAAGGCAAAAAGGAGCATGCCATCCACTATCTAAGTAAGAAGTTCACATCCTACGAGTCACGGTACATGCTCGTAGAAAAAAATTGTTGTGCTCTGACCTGGATTGCTCAAAAGCTGAGGCACTACCTATAGGTGTTCACCACTCACCTCATATCCAGAACGGATCCATTGAGATAAATTTTTTGGCAACCAATGCCCATTGGAAAATCGGCTAAATGGAAGATGCTGCCAAGCTAGTTCGACATCGTATACGTAGTACAAAAGGAAATCAAAGGACAAGCCCTAGCTGACTTACTGGAAGAAAGCCCCGTCGATGACAAACTCGAACCATTTCGGACTTTCTTCCCAGATGAGGAAGTAATGGCTATGGAGGAAGAGGTGGCGGAATCATACTCGGGTTGGAGACTGTTCTTCGATGGAGCAGTCAATTACAAAGGATCAAGCATCGGGGCAGTGTTAGTATCAGAAATAGGACAACACTATCCGATGGTCGCAAAGTTCAACTTCAGATGTACCAACAACATGGCGGAATATGAAGCATGTATCCTCGGCCTCAGGATGGCGTTGGACATGAACATACAAGAGTTGTTGGTAATCGGGGACTCCGATTTTCTCATAAATCAAGTGAAGGGTTTGGGCGACCAAAAATGACAAAATACTCCCATATGTGAATATGCTACAGAGATTGTGTAGGAGATTCAAGAGTATCGATTTCAGGCATACTCTGAGGGCTCATAATGAGTTTGCAGACGCATTGGATACGATAGCCTCCATGATCCAGCACCCTGAGAGTGCTCACATTGCTCCACTAGAGATTACACTAAGAAAAGAATAGGCTCACTGCGCCTATGTCGAGGCCGAGCCGGATGGACAACTATGGTATGCCGACATCAAGGCATACCTGGAGAAGGGAAAGTACCCCGCAGAAATTTCAGCGAATCAGAAAAAGACCATCAAGAGGTTGGCTAACTGTTACACCTCGGAAAAATCTTCCGTTGGTACGCAAGTGAATGAACTAGCGAAATACGAGTATCGGGTTAATGATGACTTAAGGGCATTTTGGGAAAGAGTTATAACGTCCCTTAGATTAGTATTGAAGTGTTAAACAAGTGTTAAGAAGGTTCCATGAGGATCGGAGATCAAACGAAGTGGCGAAACTAAGTTCAGTGACTGATGAGTTCTACGGCTCATTATACGGACCGTATAGTGGACCGTAAAACCATCACAGTGAAGGTTGGTTGCTGGTGGAATTTTACGGTCAGTTATACGGACCGTATAAAATTTATACGGACCGTATAACGAACCGTCGAATGGTCACAGTGAAAGGTTGCTCACTAGTAACGTTTTACGGTCAGTTATACGGACCGTAAAACTGTTTTACGGACCGTATAACGGACCGTCAAGTAGTCACAGTGAAGGGGTGCTGGGCAGACCCATTTCACGGTCTATTATACGGACCGTATAACCATTATACGGACCGTATAATGGACCGTATAATGGAACCCGGCAGTTCGGTGATGATTTAATAAATAAAGACCAAGTTCATGAAAATCATTTCCACATTTCCTCTCTCTCTCTAAAACATCTCTCTACAACTTTTGTACAAGTTTTGAAGGGTATTAATCCATCAACCACATTAAACAAGTAAATCCAAGGTAGAAACCCATCAAGGATCATCTAAAGTCAAGAAACCCAAATGGAGAAAGACTAGGGTTTTAGTCAAAGTGGAGTATTATCAACAAAAGCTTGTCCCTACAACTTCTAAGGTAAGATTCATGATTTTTATATGATGTTTACGGTATGGGAGAATTAAAATGCATGGATTGTAGAAAACATGGTCCACTAGGACATGAATGATGAATAGTGACATTTTTGAGACATAGTTTGAATTGAATCATGATTGTTGTTGTATTGTGATATGAGTGTGTTATAAATGACGTTAAGATCATGAAATAAACATTGTATATGGATGAACGATGTTGGGTGTTGTGACCCTAAATAGGGACAAATGGAAGTGAATTGAGAATGTGGATAATGTAGATGATTAATGGCCATGGAAATGATATTATAAATGTGTTGTTGACGTTTGGGGTTGAATTATGATATGGACAAATGTTGTATAGATAAAGGAGATGCTGTCCAATTTTCTCTAGTTCTAGCCATGTGCACTAGTTATCGATACTAATGATAGTATGGCCTTAATGAAGGTAAAAACGTGAGCATCGAAGGAGTACGTGCAAGTGTAGAATAATTCGACAAAGAGGTATGTAAGGCTAACCCTTCTTTCATAAGGCATGGTTCTTTGGCCAAACTCCTAATCCCTCTATATGAGCATGTTGACTACAAATGTTTCACATTCCGAGCTCATAAGCTCACTATCCTTGATTGGTACTACGAATGCGCTACGCACCTCAGGTGACGAGTAGGACTACGATATAGAAGTAACAATAACGATAATGATAGTAATGATGATGGTGATAATAATGATGCTAAGAGTGCCTACGGGCTGTTATGCTCATACGTGCCCCTGAAGGGCTATAATGAAACCCCGAGCTTATAACGCCGGGTAGAATATATGGGTGTGAATATGTATAGAATATGTATATGATTTCGAAACGCGCGCACACATCTGCAGATGGTACGGATAACCCTGAAGCCTTGGTAGGGCTAGGTATGAGTAACATTGAGCCTTGGTTGGCCAAGTATGTATATGAAATACTGATCCAATGAGGTTGGGTACGCTATGTAAATGCCATGTATACGAAATGATTATGTATGTATATATATTATGTAAAAGAATGTGATGAGACTATGTATAAGAATACGAATGACGATGTGAGTAAGTAAGCGACATGATGATGATGATATTATTGTCTCCCCTCCTATGCTATTCCATATATTGTTCATTATGTTGTATATCAATGTTAATCATGCTTTACATACTCAGTACATTCTTCGTACTGACGTCCTTTTGTTTGTGGACGCTGCGTCATGCCCGCAGGTGCACAGGGAGACAGACTTGACCCATAGCTGTCTATTTGAAGATTTCATAGAGAGCTCCATTTCCTTCGGAGCCATATCTTTTGGGTACTCATTCTTTTGTGTATATAACTATGGGCATAGCGGGGTCCTGTCCCGCTCATGATATGTCATACTCTTAGAGGCTCGTAGTCATGTGTATGTGGGTAGAGATGTTTGGCCATGTCGGCCTATGTTTTGTATATCTTTTGTTGGCCTCGTCGGCCTTGTATATTTGACATGGCATAGATGCCCATGATATGTTAATTGATGATGATCGTCCAATGGGACTAGCTTGATTAATGATTTAAAATGCATGAAATGAATTATGGTTCACCTAGATGTTATGATATGCATGATAACGGGGTGCCCGGGTGGGGTAGCACCGGGTGCTCGTCGTGGCCCCCTAGTCGGGTCGTGACAAAAGTGGTATCAGAGCAGTTGAGTCCTAGGATGTGTCTACGAGCCGTGTCTAGTAGAGTCTTGGTTATGGGTGTGTTGCGCGCCACACTTATAAACGAGAAGCTGCGGACATCTTAGGAATATATGACCTTCTTTCTTCATAAGAATCGTGCGATAAAGCTATGATGTAAGAAATTCTTGTTCTTAAATCGTGTGTTGTGTATTTCAGAGATGCCTAAAAAGAAAAAGGCTACAGCAGCCCAAAGGGGCAAGACGGTGGCAGAAAAGCGGGCTGAAAGAGCACCGCCACCAGTAGTAGAGGAAGATGAGTCCCAGAGTGCGGCTCAATCTCAGTCCTCCCAGACAGTGCCTATTACTGAGGAGCACGTGGGAGCCTCAGCCCCAGCTCCAGCTCCTCGGCCGAATGCTTCAGGCCAAGACGTAAGAGAGGCCATTAATTTGTTGACTCAGTTGGTTGCGGCCCAGACTCAGAGGCCAAGCGCGGGGCAAGGTGACAGGACTGTTAGCGCAAGGGCCCGTGACTTCATTGCTTTGAAACCCCCGGAATTCTTTGGGTCGAAACTGGAGGAGGATCCCCAGGACTTTGTTGATGGTATGCTAAGGACGCTCCGATTGATACATGCTTCAGACACCGAATCGGTGGAGCTAGCGTCATACAGATTGAGGGATGTCTCAATCCAGTGGTACACGGTTTGGATGGCTTCGCGGGGAGCCAATGCACCTCCGCCGGTATGGCAAGAGTTTGTCGATGCTTTTCTCCGTCACTACATGCCTCCAGAAGTTCGGCGAGCTAGGGCCGATAAATTCTTGAATCTGAGGCAAGGTAGCATGAGTGCTACAGAGTATAGTCTCCGCTTCAATTCCTTGGCTAGGTATGCTTCGGCCATGGTAGCGGATATGGGCGATCGGGTGCACCGGTTTGTGAAGGGCCTAGGGCCACATTTGATGGATACATGCTTGACTGCATCTCTTCAGGATGGCATGGATATTGCACGTATTCAGGCGCATGCTCAGGAATTGGAGGAACACCTACAGCAGTGGAGGAATGAACGTGAACAGGATAGGGGACATAGCAAGAGGGCTAGATCTTCGGGGCCGATGAGTGAGTCCAGAGGTGGGCACCGGCAGCAGCCCCCTAGGCATGCAGGCTACTCTATGACCAGTGCGCTCCCACGGTTTTCAGGCCAGAGATTGGATAGATCTGCTCATTCAAGGCCGAGCCCGAGTTATTCAGGGCCTCAGTATAGAGATGATTCAGGCCAGTCTAGACCACCCGTGCCACGATGTTCCCAGTGTGGGAAGTTGCATTGGGGTCAGTGCCGATCAGGTTCAGATGCTTGCTATTCTTGTGGTCGACCAGGCCACATTATGCGTGATTGCCCCTCAGTACAGGGTAGAGGTAGGGCCCAGCCATCAGGGTCGATAGCCGGGTCTTCCGCATCTGCACGCCCTATGGGGCCAGGTTCACATGCGCCGGTTGGCCATGGTAGAGGTAGAGGCAGAGCTCCCAGTTCCAGCGGTCCTCAGCACCGTATTTATGCTTTGGCTGGACGCCAAGATCTTGAGTCTTCTCCTGATGTGGTCACAGGTATATTATCGGTATTCTCTCATGATGTATATGCTTTGATTGATCCGGGCTCCACATTGTCTTATGTTACTCCATATATTGCGGGTCGATTTATAATTGAGCCGGAGTATATTAAGCCTTTTGAGGTGTCTACGCCCGTTGGCGAATCGGTGATAGCTAGCCGAGTGTATAGAGATTGCGTAGTGGTGATATGTGACCGCCGTACAGTAGCTGATTTGCATGAACTAAAAATGGTAGATTTTGATGTTATTATGGGCATGGATTGGTTGGCTTCTTGCTACGCCAATGTTGATTGTAGAACGAAGATGGTTCGTTTCCAGTTCCCGGGTGAACCAGTCTTAGAATGGAAAGGGAATACGGCGTTACCAAAGGGTAGGTTTATTTCCTATCTAAAAGCGAGGAAGATGATCACTAAAGGGTGTATTTATCACCTAGTGCGAGTTCGAGATGTAGAAGTTGAGTCGCCGACTCTTCAATCAGTTCCGGTAGTGAACGAATTTCCGGATGTGTTCCCGGAAGAGCTTCCAGGCCTTCCTCCCGAGCAAGAGATAGATTTTGCGATTGATGTGTTGCCAGACACAAATCCTATATCTATTCCTCCCTATAGGATGGCACCCGCAGAGTTGAAAGAGTTGAAGGAGCAATTGAAAGACTTGCTTGAAAAAGGCTTCATTCGGCCTAGTTCATCCCCGTGGGGAGCACCCGTATTGTTCGTCCGGAAGAAGGATGGCTCCTTGAGAATATGCATTGATTATCGGCAATTGAATAAAGTGACAATTAAGAACAAGTATCCCCTCCCGAGGATTGATGATTTATTTGATCAATTGCATGGTGCCAAATGGTTTTCAAAGATTGATTTGAGGTCCGAGTATCACCAAGTAAGAGTTAGGGAGAAAGATATCCCTAAGACAGCTTTCAGAACAAGATATGGCCATTTCGAGTTCCGAGTAATGTCGTTTGGGCTAACTAATGCACCGGCAGTGTTTATGGACTTAATGAACAATGTATTCAGGCCTTTTCTGGACCTATTCGTGATTGTATTCATCGACGATATCCTAGTGTACTCTAGATCCGAGGCTGAGCATGCGGAGCATTTGCGAACCGTCCTTGGAGTTCTTCGAGCTCGAGAGTTGTTTGCAAAATTCTCCAAATGTGAGTTTTGGTTGAACTCGGTATCATTCCTGGGCCATATTGTTGCAGCTGATGGTATTCGAGTGGATAGTCAAAAGATCGAGGCAGTGAAAACTTGGCCAAGGCCCACAACCCCTACAGAGGTTCGTAGCTTTTTGGGCTTAGCCGGGTATTACAGAAGATTTGTTGAGGGTTTCTCTTCTATTTCTGCACCGCTCACAAAGTTGACTCAGAAGTCAGCTAAGTTTCAATGGACAGATGCTTGTGAACGTAGTTTCCAAAAGTTGAAAGACAGATTGACTTCTGCCCCAGTCTTGACACTTCCAGAGGGAGTGGAAGGATATGTTGTTTATTGTGATGCTTCAGGCGTCGGGCTAGGCTGTGTATTGATGCAAAATGGTAAGGTGATCGCGTATGCTTCTAGACAATTACGGAAACATGAACAGAATTATCCTACCCATGACTTAGAATTGGCTGCGGTGGTCCATGCTTTAAAGATATGGAGACATTACTTATATGGTGTCCACGTGGATATTTATACAGATCATAAGAGTCTCCAGTACATCTTCAAGCAGAAAGAGTTAAATTTGCGGAAACGACGATGGCTAGAGTTGCTAAAAGACTATGACGTCGAAATCTTGTACCACCCCGGAAAGGCAAATGTTGTGGCCGATGCTCTTAGCCGCAGGTCTATGGGAATCTTATGCGATGTGCGACAAGAAAAGAGAGAAATGACCCGTGAGCTTCAGCAGCTAGCCAGCCTAGGGGTCCGAGTAGTGGACTCAGGTAGCAGCAGAGCTACCATTCAGAATTCGGCAGTTCCGTCGCTAGTAGCGGAAGTAAAAGAGCGGCAAGGTGAGGATTCCAGGCTAATGCAGTACAGAGATACGCTCGCTCAGAAAGAGGGGTCACCATTTGATATTTCGAGAGACGGAGCCCTCCGATGCCGAGGCAAGCTATGTGTCCCCGATGTGGCAGACTTACGCCACCAGATTTTGAGAGAGGCTCATTGTTCCCGTTACTCCGTTCACCCTGGAACGACGAAGATGTATCATGATCTTAAGTCTATATATTGGTGGAATGGGATAAAGAAATATGTAGCGGAGTTTGTAGCCCAATGTTCCAATTGCCAACAAGTAAAAATAGAACACCAAAAGCCGGGTGGCTTATTGCAAGCTATAGAAATCCCAACTTGGAAGTGGGAAGTGATTAATATGGATTTCATTACAGGGCTACCTCGTTCTCGACGCAAGTATGATTCCATATGGGTGATTGTGGATAGACTCACTAAATCAGCTCATTTCTTACCGGTCAGGACGACCTATGTGTCATAAGGCCCTACAAGGCTTTATGTTAAAGAAATAGTGAGACTCCATGGTGTCCCAGTGTCTATTATCTCCGATAGAGGAACTCAGTTTACGGCCAAATTTTGGGAGTCCTTTCAAGGGGGTCTAGGGACCCAAGTGCGCCTTAGCACGACATTTCACCCACAGACCGATGGGCAAGCTGAACGCACCATCCAGACTCTTGAAGATATGTTACGGGCATGCATAATAGATTTTGGGGGAAATTGGGATGACCATTTGCCACTCATTGAGTTTGCTTACAATAATGGTTATCACTCCAGCATCCTAATGGCACCATATGAAGCTTTATATGGGCGAAAGTGTAGATCCCCGATTGGGTGGTTTGAAACGGGAGAGGCCAAGTTAATGGGGCCCGATTTGGTCCAACAAGCCATAGAGAAAGTCAAGCTCATACGAGATCGGTTGTTGGCGGCTCAAAGTCGCCAAAAGTCTTATGCAGATAATCGTCGTAGGGGAAACTCTGGCGAAATTTTTATAAAATCCCGGGTGTTCTCGACATTCGAGGACGAATGTTCTTAAGGGGGGGAGAATGTTACACCTCGGAAAAATCTTCCGTTGGTACGCAAGTGAATGAACTAGCGAAATACGAGTATCGGGTTAATGATGACTTAAGGGCATTTTGGGAAAGAGTTATAACGTCCCTTAGATTAGTATTGAAGTGTTAAACAAGTGTTAAGAAGGTTCCATGAGGATCGGAGATCAAACGAAGTGGCGAAACTAAGTTCAGTGACTGATGAGTTCTACGGCTCATTATACGGACCGTATAATGTTATACGGACCGTATAGTGGACCGTAAAACCATCACAGTGAAGGTTGGTTGCTGGTGGAATTTTACGGTCAGTTATACGGACCGTATAAAATTTATACGGACCGTATAACGAACCGTCGAATGGTCACAGTGAAAGGTTGCTCACTAGTAACGTTTTACGGTCAGTTATACGTACCGTAAAACTGTTTTACGGACCGTATAACGGACCGTCAAGTAGTCACAGTGAAGGGGTGCTGGGCAGACCCATTTCACGGTCTATTATACCAACGAGTCAAGTGGCTTTCAGCTCCTCTATATTATTATTAATGTTGGCTATGTAAGGGTGTGTCTATTTTCTTTCTCTTAACTCAGAAGTTCTTTTTTTTTTTGAGTAAGCTAGTAGTGGATCGAGAAA